>NC_134464.1:26474019-26774019 GCF_047948215.1 Lycorma delicatula | reverse complement strand
ATACTTGAGAGGATGAATGAGGATATGTATGAATGTAAATCAAGTGTAGTCTTGTACAGCCTCAGGTCGACCATTTCTACCCACCGGATTTGTCTAGTGGTGAACGCGTCTTCCCGAATCAGCTGATTTGGAAGTTGAGAGTTCCAGCATTCAAGTCCTAGTAATATCAGTTATTTTTACATAGATTTGAATACTAGATCGTGGATACCGGTATTCTTTGATTGTTGGGATTCAATTAACCACACATCTCAGGAATGGTCGAACTGAGACTGTACAAGACTATACTTCATTTACACTCATACATATCATCTTCATTCATCCTATGAAGTATTATCTGAACGGCAATTATCGGAGGCTAAACAGGAAAAACAAAGAAAGATGGATGATTTTTGAGATGTGTGGTTAATTAAAACTCAACTACCAAAGAACACCGGTATCCACAATCTAGTATTCAAATCAGTATAATAATAACTGCCTTTACTAGGATTTGAACCTTAGAACTCTCAACTTTGAAATCAACTGATCTGTGAAGACGGTTTCACCACTAGATCAACCCGGTGGGTTGATATTCTATAATCTACAATTAGGTGATCAATAGTCGAAAAAAATACGTCAAATGTATTATACATTTGGTATAAATAAAACTTATATTAAAAAAGTAATATTTGATGAATGGATAAACTAAAACCTATACCAATTTACATAACAGTAGAAACTGCCAAAAATATTTTTCGATGTACCATGGTTGTTTATCTATTTATCTTTTTTTTTATTATTTATTCTGGTAAAATTAAATTGATGCAGGAAATTCTGGACATGTATTCTGGCGGTATTTTACTTAAGAGCTTTTTATATGTATAAAATATTTCTTGTCATGAACCGTTATCTACCATATTTTACTGTCACTCAATTAGCCCGCACTATAAGATATATTATGCGCACAGAGTAAATTGAATGCTAACCACATATTTATTTATAATCATCTGTCACACAAATTACGCAATGATTTGTATTTAAGAAAACAGAAAGTATAAATCTCTCAATCTTATGTGGAAAGGGAAAATCCCCTATTAACTATTCCATCACTTATCTATTTATAAAATTGATGATGACCTTATTAATTAATCATTTTTACAATAAAATAATATAATAAATTAATTATAAACATTTAATGCATTATGTAATAGATGTTTTTTTTTTCTTTTTTCTTTATAGTATAAATAATAAACAGGTTGTGGATGAATTCAATTCATTGTAAAAAAAAATTCCGATTTATCTATAAAATCTTATGAAGGTCCTTGAATTAGAATAAATGTACTTTTTCTCTTATTTTCTATTATTCTCTTATTAAATAAAAAAGAACTACGCAAAACGGTTATTAAAATAAATTAAAAAAACTTGAAGACTCACAAAAACAGTTAACAAAAAAATTTCATTAGGAATATAAAAAAAAAATAGATGGGCATTTTCAATGTTAAATAATCATCATCAGATGTCGAGGAGTTAGTAAAAAATATTTAAAAAACAATACAATACACACTACAATACAAGCAAAACGTGTTGATGAATATAAATAAATAAATGAAAATAGTTCAATTTATCTTTTAATTAATTATGATACAATGCAGCATTCCAAACGTAAAAAAAAAAAAAAATATTGAACAAAAAACATTATCAAAATGTAAACATTTATTAATACATACATTATATATTTATATCCTGAAAAATATATGTTATGGAAAACTTGAATGATAACCAAGTCATCTGCAAGCGCTACAGCATTCAGGGAGATAATTTCCTAAGGAAATACCCTTCGAAACTATATTTTTCCATTCATATGGAATATCTTATAGGAAAAATTTAACTAAAACAGATGATATGCTGCACCTTTATCTAACTTCCTGATTTATGTTTAAACTATCTAACGGTTGTGTCTTGTATCTATCTATCAATCCATATGCTTGTACTGGTGTAAATACTTATAATCACGCTTATTAAATGGGAAGATGATTTCTATTTCTCTTCTCACCAGAATTTCACTCAAAATAAATAATATTTAAGAAACACAAAAAATAAAATACTTTTACAAAAGTTTGAATGATAAAAATAACCGTTTCCTAAAAAAATAAACCTATTTTTTTCTTGACAGTCCAAATCAAAAAAGTTAGTTTAAAGGTATTAAAAATATTCAATTCACAACTTAGATTATCACACTCGATAGTATTATACAGGAATATCTAAAATAGTAAGTATCTAAGAAAAAAAGTAGAACAATCAGTTAAAAAATTGACGTATCATAACCCAGGGAACCCAAAAAACAACAATAAGTAAGGGATAATCTTTGTACATTCGTGCGTATGAGTGTGTGTGTGTGTGTGTGAGTGTATGTGTGTGTGAGTGTATGTGTGTGTGTGTGTGTGTGTGTTGGTGTGTTTGAAGCTTAATAATGTTTCACTGGATACACTGATGTTTCACTGGATTTTGATGAAATTTGGCACAGAGACTTGTGTGTATGGGGTAATTTATGGGTAAAAGTTAGGGGTTAATATATGCAGGGAGGGTAGATAGTTTCTTTAGTATTAATTTTCTCAAAATTTTTCAAACAACCCCTTATTATACAAACTCAGTACATGCATCCACATGATTATCTTACAATTTAAAAAAAAAGATTTGCCTCCAAATTATTCTCCTGCCCCAAAAATCGAAAAAAATTTTATTTATTGCATATTTTTTACCAGTTTTTTTATTGTATGTTCCTAAGCATATTAGTTTTGCAAATAGCCCCAAGAAATACTTTGGGGTGACGGAGTCGATCAGAGAAAAAAAATAATAATTTTTTTGAATTTTTTAAACTTTTTTTATGAATCATTATTTTTTCAGTACATAAGAAGAAATTACAGACCGATCAAAATAACTCATTTAGTGGGGAAAAATTGTTACCTGGACTTTTATAAGTGGAAATGATAAAGGGCTTATTATAAACGTAAAAAGAATAAATTCGTGAGCGGGAGCGGTGGAGGGTTAATTTGCGAAGTTCAAAAGAGGTGAAAAATGGTTTTGTTGCGATTTCCGGCGAAATTTGACGTCAAAAAAAGTATCCAATATAAAATTTGTAAAATCATGCAAAAATCTACAACTTTTGTAGAGGTCACTTTTTAACATAACCTCAAAATTTCCGAGAAAAATGTGAAAAGTCGGTTTTTATTTTTCATTTCCCCAAAAATAATTTAATTTTGATGAAACTTGGTAAAAAGTACCTTTCCGTGTGTTAAATAACCAAAAAACGTTTTAGATAAGAAAAAAAAAAATCAATATTTTTTTCGAGATATTTATTTTTTCCGGACGAAACACATTTTAAAAAAAAAAAAATTCTACTTAGAAAAATCATCGTACAGAGTTTTTCCGGTACTCACATTTTGTTTTGACATACCCTTTGTGGTTAAATAAAAATTAAAAAAAAATTATAATCACAATTCAAAAACATGCTTAAAAATGCCAAAAGAATTACTTGCAACAATGAATTTTTCAGTAATTGTTGATAATTTGTTTAAATTTAAAACAAATTCAAAAACTGATTACACCATTCAATTGTACGGAAAAAATACAAAGAAACTGTTTCATTGTTCGACCTGTGAAACTTTATTTTTGCGCAGTATTGCTATAAACATTCAATTCGAATAATCAATACCAGGAAAGTATAAAAATTTTGTTGTTGCCTATTACTTTCTTGTACGAAGTAAAGTAATTATTGTGGTGGCGAAAAATTTCGGTTTTCGGATTTCAATGGAAATATCCATTTTGACCATCCCTGAATCCATTTTGTCTAGTTTCGGCGTGGCATCTGTACGTCCGTACGTATGTGCGTATGTATCTCGCATAACTCAAAAAATATTAGTGATAGTTTGTTGAAATTTTGGATTTAGGACTGTTGTGTTTTAGACTGTTGTTTTAGGACTGTTTTGGATTTTAGGACTAGTTGTGGACCTCCCCTTTTGATAGCAATCGACTGGACCATAAGTGTTCCAAAAAGCAAAAATTTGGATTTTGATTTTTTCTTGACTGCAGTAATAATCCCTCGTTGAGAGCTTTTCAACTGTATATCATAAGTGGTACTTTTTATTAGGGTTATAGACAAATGGAATTTTAATTAATGAAATATTCATCTCCTTTTTTTTAATTTAAATGTATTGATTTGTTAATAATTATTAACCTCTGATTGTAAAAAAAATTACGATAAAGATTCAATAATAACAATAAAAAAAAATTAAAAAATGTCAGCAGTTATTAATGAAATAAGATTTTACGTACTTACATTTAAAAAAAAAAAATATGTATATGTAATTTAATATACATATAAGGGAATCATATGGTGCCCAAATTAGATTTTTTGTTTAAATATCCCAAATTATTGACGTTCCATATGTTTGGGAATATACTTTTTTTAATTCAAATGTAATTATGTGAAATTAAAAAAAAAAATTGGATTTAAAATTTAGTCTAGAATGTGCTTTATTATTATTATTTTTATTATTAGTACTGTTATCTTTTTATTCGATTAGATAAGAAACTACGTTGTCATGAGGGTAAATATCACTTTTTATCACTTGGTGAAATGGGTAAATTTGATTTTCAATATAAATACATGTTTCTGACACTTTATTGGCAGTTTTTTTTTAAAACTGTAATAATAATTTATTTATTGTTATTTAGATACTTTTCTCTAATTATTATCATTATCCAGTTTAACTAGGTACTAAGGGTGTATGATCTCATACTAGAAAGTATCTACCAGTTTTATCAGGCTATTTTGTCATTCATACGATTGCACAATCTTAACCACATGTATTAAAAATAATAAGACAAGTTCATAAATAAATGTTAAGGATAAAGAAAACGCACTGTAGATGGGGTTTTTAATTTTGTATTTAAATTTAAATAAAATAAAGTCGGCGTTGATATTCTTAGAACAATAAAATAAGATGCCGACATACATTCCTTGATGCAATCTCTTTTCCGGTTCTTGTCGTTATTACTGCTAATACTAAAAAAAATAAAACAATGTCATAAAACAACGCCTACGTTGATTTTATGCATATCTACTCGTACGCATATCACATTGGTTTCGAGTATATTTTACCATTCTCGCTCTTTCGTAACAAAAAAAAAAAAAAAAAAAAAAAAAGAGAAAAAATCAATAACATAATTTTGAAAAATAGATTTAATCTCTTAGTTGTAAACTTCAATATTAAAAAAAAAATTCATTATTTCAACCACTTACCAAATATCAAGGAAGGGAGAGTTTTAAAGGTTTATCAAAAGAACAGAAAATCTTTTTTTTTCGTTTTAAAGCAATATTTTAATTAAATATCCCAAATTATTGAAATTAGATGTGTTTACTTCAAATGTGAATATATGTGAAATTTTTAAAACAAATTTGTGGATTTACAACATCAGTTTAGAATGTCTTTTATTATTATTGCTATCAAATTTTTTAACATAACTCCAATTTACATTAAGCTTAGTACATGCGTGAATGCTTATCTTACCATTTTTGGGAAATATTTTTCCAAAAATTTCTCACTACCCCAAAAATCGAAAAAGGTTATCTTTCTATTTATTGCATACTTTTAAAAAAATTTGATGTAGACACCACATAACTTCCTAGTACACCTATTAAATTACATATATTTTTTATATATTTATTATATTTTATAGTCATATTTTATTCATAATTGAATTATTATTTATTGTAAAACATTTTTACAATCACAGGTTAATAATTATTAATAAATCAATATATTTGAATTAAAAAAAAGTTATAAAATATAAAAGGAAATGAAGTTGGATTTGAGTCGATATGCCTTCCCCATGTAAGATCCAAATATTTCATTAATTAAAGTTCTATTTGGCTATAACTCTGAAACCAATGAAAATAAGTACCACTAATGATATATCATTGAAAAGCTCTCAATGAGGGCTTATTACTGCAATTAAGAAATAGTCCAAAATCCAATTTTTCCGGATTTTGAGCTTTTTTTGGACACTTTTGGTTCAGTCGATTGCACTCAAAATGGGAGGTGCAAAACTAAATGTTACAACAGCTCTAAATTTAAAATTTCAACATTCTACGGCTAATCGTTTTTGAATTATGCAAGATACAGACGTACGTACGTACAAACGTCACGTTGAAAGTAGTCAAAACGGATTCACGGATGGTCAAAATGGATATTCCGTTGAAATCTTAAAATTTTTTGCGATACAAGGAAGTAAAAACTGTATATTGTATTGCACACTACTTAATTTTTATTATAATCAACTTCATTGATTAAAAAAAAATATTTCATTATGAGATAATTAAATTAGGCAATCGATAGATAAATGTAAATCACATTTTAATAGTATAGAATTTTCGAGTTGTGTTTTCTTTACAAATACGTACTTATTTTACCTAAATAACAATATATTTGCGAATTAAAATTTTATTAAAAACCTATCTTATCCAATGAATATTATAATCTGTAAAAGAAGATGAGCTATCCAAAAATCGCTTATAAAAGGTCGTATAATCTAAACCTAGAGAACCATTTAAATTATGAATCTAACCATTTAAATACAGAACCATTTAAACTAAAAGTCATTAGCAGACACTATAAAAAAATGTGAATAAAAAAAGCTAACAACAAAGCTTTAATGCTTTCCTGGCATTGCCTATTTATTCTTATATAGTGGAAATATGGTATAACTAATACATGATAAAAGTTATCTAAGATTTCTTTTTTGAGGTTAATAACATAACATATATATGTTTAGCCAAAAATACTTTAAAAAATTAAAGAACAGATTTTTTTTCTACTCCCATACCTCCAAAATCACATTCCATGAATTTTTTTGATTTTTCTAACTTTATTATATTAAATGGAAGAAACTAAAGAAATTCCTCCAAAAAAATGTACAACTAATAAAAAGTTCCCTAAGATTTTTTTTGTCAAGGGGGTGAATTACGATCAAATCTTATTGTAATATTATTACTAAAGGTTTATTATTATGTACTTACTAGCAGACCCGATAATGATTCGATATTGCTAGATATGACTATATATATATATATATATAAATATATATATATATATATATATATATATAGACTACATGTGAAAACAATTGAAAGTTTGATTAAAAATTGGTCAAATTATCCATCAAAAGGTTTCATACAAAACCTCTTCCTATATCTAACTTCAATTAGATTACGAACTCAGATAATTACTTGATTGAGTCTTTAAACACCAAAAATTCTATCCTCATACCAACAAAAAAAAGTGTTGTTGGCAACAACGACAACTTTGTCTTAAAATTCAATTTACTCAAAGTCCTCTTGATTTACTTAAAAATCAAGAAACTGATTCACAAATTTAATAAGCCTCTAATGAAAGCATACCCCGTATCTCTCTCTGCTCTTGTTCGCTTTCGGAAGCGAGGTCAATGCCTACACCCTCCCAAACTGCATCTTCATCACCGAGTTCTTTACTCATCCATTCTCACCTAACAGTGAATATCTCAGCTAACTGGGATTCGATGCCAAAACACCTGTCTTGACAAAGTAATCAACCAGGCAGGACTCTGGCCATGCGAGTTGCTATTCTACATAGCAAACATCTGTAAGACCCCCTCAGCCATCCCCCACACAGCTAAGAATCTAAAGGAGCCAGCAAATATGTTCAGTTCCCTTTCGATTTTCCGGTTAACTTGCAGATAAAAACCAGAATTGATAAAAACCAGATTCTCCCATGCTCTCTAGCTACTTTGGTATGTTCAACTTCGTAGCTGGGGCAGATATGTAAGACATGATCATATGTAAGCCTGATCAAGGATCAGAATTTACGTCTGATCCTTGAAATTGTGTCTCAGGTGGCTATAAAATACTTGCGAATTTGGGTTGACTCCAAACTAAGATTTAGTACTCCTGTACTCCGGGCTTGTGAGAAGGTGGAGGAGACTTATTGCTAGCCTACTCCCGAATACATGAGGGCCCTCCCAACACAGGAGGCAGTTGCTTATTGGTGTGGTCTATTTAGCCCTGCTATATGGCGCCGAGTTGTGGGCGGGCGTTGTTAGATTTCCCAAGTACAGGAGTAAATTGGAATCTATCCATAGGAGGTGTTGCATCAGAATAATCAGGACACTGTCCAGGGAGGCGTTTGAGGTGATTGCTGGATTCCCGCCTGAAGACTTGATAATGCGGCATAGCAGAACGAGGGAACTGATAACACTCCCATTAGAGGAAAGGAAGCATTTTGCTGAAGAACTAGAAGAAGAGATCGCACAAACATGGCAGGAGCGGTAGGATCACGCCACGAAGGGTAGGTGAACCCACCGCCTTATTGGGGACATCAGGGCGTGGTGCCGAAGGACCCATTGGAGGCTGAGTTTTGAGTTAATGCAATTCCTGGTGGTCATGGGTGATTCAGGTCTTATTTGTATAGATTCGGGCTCGATCAATCTGGAAATTGTCAGGAGTACGAGGTGGAAGAGACCCCAACATGTTTTCTTTTTGGGTCCACGATTCGCCATAGAGCGTAAAGAGATGCTCGGCAACCTGAGACATGAGCACATGTTTCGCCCTGAAGCTACCCTAAGAGTCCTATTACAAGGTGAGGCACAGTGGAAGACTGTGGAAAGATTTGTGATACGGTCATGAGGAAGCTCTAATTATACAAGGAGTCCCGTAGAGAAGAATGTGATAAAACTCACTCAACTTATCATAATTGTTACTTTTCTTATTGTATAATTTTCTTACTGACTGTCTTAAATATAAACATACTAATTAAAATATAAACATTTTTGATTAAATTTTATTTTGAAAATAGTCGATAACTGGAAAACTTATTCAAACCCCATAATTTGAGAGAGGACTAATAGAAAAGGCTAGTAATGAGTTTAATAAGGTATATTTTAGTTGTTCAGTATTCTACATTGGTAAGCCAAGTTGAAAAGTAATAATAAAAATTATTATTTTACTCTGATTTTTTTTTTTACAAAAGAAATATTACTCTTAACCCATCAGGTTGGTCTAGTGGTAAAACTCGTCATAGTAAATCAGCTGATTTTGAAGTCAAGAGTTCTAAGGTTAAAATCCTAATTAAAGTAGTTGCTTTTATTCGGATATGAATACTAGATTGTGGACACCGGTGTACTTTGGTAGTTGGGTTCAATTAACCACATGTCTTATGAATGGTCGGCCTGAGTCTGCTCAAGGCAACATGTTTACCGGAACAATCACACACATATTGATGAGTCGCTAATGACTTTAATTGATGCTACTATAAACAAAAATAAAAATAAAAAATTATTATTTTTTCAAAGAATTTCTAGATAATATTTATAAAAAAACTAATGAAGCCCTAAATTTTCTGTACCTCTGTTTAATTTTTACATAAATTATGTTCTCAAATAATTTTGTTGAACGCCTTCTGAATTGTGAATTAATTTGTAATTATTTTGTAAAAATAGTTTCTTCATTTAGCTTAATTTTAATCACATAATTTTTTTTTATTAATTATATATTTATAATGCTGTTCTACCAAGTTTTTAGCATGGTTTCTCTTGATCCACCCAGGAAAATTCAGGGGCACCCCTTTTTTTATTTGTGAAAAGCGTATCTACTCATTGGTGACATTATAAAATACATACAAATACACACTAAAAATACATTACACTCCTTTTTGGGCAGTTGTGTAATAAGGAGTGAAGTAGCTTCTCTCTTTCTATATTATGGGCCAAATAAATCTTTAAACATTATCATGTTAAACTCATTAAAATACAGTTAATATTCAAATCTTTAAGTTATTCTTTCATCCATTACAGGCATGGCAAGCAAGAAAAGACAGAGCCCCAGCTACCTGGGTGGGGGTCTTGTGCCCTTCTGAGGTAGTTGAGGCGCTGGCATCCATCAGATCTATGTTTATGTTTAGTTATGGATCCGGATCCAAGGAATGGGGAAAATAAAGAAAATAAAAAAAGTGATTCTTCCATGAAGTTCAACATGGATAGCTGGCTATATAATGAACATTATTACTTCTAAAGGAAGTAATTATAATTAACGCTTATCATAACATTGGTATTTTAAACATTTCACAGCCACAAGAAAAACTGTAACCTATGCTGCAAAGCATTCCTAATCGTAAAACAATGTATTTTGAAGGTTAAATTTATTCTATTTATTATAATAGAGTAAGTTACCTGTAATGTTATAACATCATTATAATAATATCTTTGATATTTAATCTTTCGTTATAATATAAACTAATTCGATTGAATCATCAATCAGTAGATTAATAAAACTGTAATTTCTTAAATTAAATTTACATAGTGTAGAAAAAAATCTTGTTTTTTAATGTATATGTAGAAGTTGAAATCTATTATTTTTATTTACTTTACAGAACAGTTTCCTTGATTGAGAATGTATTGGTGTAAGACAACATGAATATTCATTTAAACAAACATGGTATATGATTTTGACATTTATTTATTTTTACTCAAAATGTATACTACTATATCAGCTTCATAGCTTGAAGGGTTTAATTTACATTATTAATTCCTGTGGTAATCAAAAAGTCTTTAATGTGTAAAAACACTTTTTAAACAAATAATATTTTTAATTCTATTAAATAATTGTTTTTCCTTCCTAATAATATGTTAATTGAAGATTTTGGTTAGATTTAAGATTAACTTCTAACTCATACAGCACTTAATATATCAAGAAATGGAATTGTGACTGCACTACCGAGTGCATGGCCATGAGCCGTGAGGTGTGGCACTGTCTTGCCGAGGGCGGTTTACAGGTATGAGTGTTTATAGTGGGTTATGGGATGTAGGTTTGATTTTTGTTGTTATGTTTAACACATTTTAAATGGTATGAATTTAGCATTGTATTGATCCATTTGTATTGATCCAGTTGATGGTTGAGGCATTTACAGTCACAAGCATTGGTCTTAAAATTGGACTAGACATGCGGTTCGTGCTTCAGTGGTCTCGGTTAGTTAATTCACAGGGTGATATTACAGGGAAAGAAGAGTGAAGATGTTCGACAGAAGCCTAAAGCGAAGGCATTGACTGAGATAATAATTTTTTCTGATGTAAATGTCTGCCAAGGCAGTTGCATTGGTGGCATCCAGACAGAAGCCTGGCTGATGACTCTAAGATGTAGTCAGTTAAGAGGGTCTAAAGACGGCCTCCGTCTTCAGGGTTTGGAACAGAGGGTGTGGTGTAACAACCGAAATCGTCACAAGGTGGTTGTCTTCCCCTACGTGGTTGCGATGTAAATTCTAAATTAATGATTACAAGATATAAAATACATGAGCATGGTTATATTTTCTACATGGAATTAGGTTAGGTTTATATCTCAGGTTGGATTAACATACTATTATGAAATTTTGATGTATTAGTTTGTGTATTAGAGAGATCTGTAATATTAAATATGTTTATAAATCTGATGTTTATAACATCATATCCTCTCTCTAATATTTTTAAATTGTAATATTTTGTTTAAAAATAACAAAGGTAATCAGTAGAAAACTGAAAAATCATTTGTAAACAATAAGAATAAAAGCTGACAGCACAGTTATAGGAATTTCCTATCATGCAGCTTACAAATGCATACACACACAACTTAATTTAGCATGTCTGTGCTTCACAAGTACTCCTCGTGGTGACAGGAGGTAATATTGACACAGTATACCCACTTTGTCATAGTTTAGAGAATTTTTTAGTGTGGGGATGTGATGCAAATATTATTATTTTTTTTAAATGTTAACAAATGTGTCTAAGAAAAATAAAACCTTAATTACACAAAATCTTGAGATACTGGGGGTCACAGCCTCACCCCCTTCACCTTTTAATTTGAAAATTTAAAGGCATCAATGCCTCATACATAGAAGTAATCTGACCAACTTTGGTCAAAATCGGTCCAGTAGTTCTGGAGATAAAGGTGATTTAGAGTGCAACACTGAAGACACACATGTACATATGAACATCTGGAAAATTTCCATCTAGTTTTTTGAGTTCCTTAGGTGTCAAAACGTCTATATCCATTGAAAACTACATATGCCCAAACTGGATCAATTACAATACTTTTCCTTTTACAGTTATAGTCCTGCTATAGCGCTAGGCAGGAAAGTAAAAATAATGGTAAAATCTGACCATGATGTAAAAATAAGATAGAAAAATTTTAATCAGTTTCCTTCCTTCCAACCTAGTTGAGAGATTTAAAAAAAAATTTATACTACTACCAATGGTCTTCAAAATATGTCTGTTGAAGTTGTCACTAAAATAAATCTATTTTAATGTAATAGTCCTGAATTAAAGAGCTACTTCACCCATTTCTTTAATCTTTATTTTAATTTTAAATCCATGATTGTACATCTATTCGTCACAGAAATACTATCAAAAATAGATGTCAAAATATGCAGGTGTGCTCATCATGTTTAGACAAGGAACCTCATTATATGAAAGAGGCAGAACGTTTTTTCAGAAATGCAAAAACTGGTTACTGGTAATCAAAAGTTTGACCCATTTTTGTTTTTCTTTTATACCATTTTATTTTCTAAATTCACATTATGTAGCTATCTTTTATACTCTTGTCTGACCAATACTTTTTCGCTGTCAAATTGAAATATTGTTTAAGCCATTTTCCCAAAAAAGATTCTCATTATTTGTTGGTTTGCATTATCCTATTGGCCTTTTTATAGCTATTAGGCATGTATATTACTTGAGTATCAAGTTGCACCAATCATAATTACTTCTCTGAGAGCAATGATATTCATTATTTAGCTATTGAGAATAGAGTTAAAGTGTTTTTGTAGCACTGTACAGGACCCAGATTTCATTTTTTTTTGTACAGTAGACTTAGAAATTGCTATGCTTTCATATCTTTGGTTCAGGAAAAATGGTAAGAAGAAACCATTCCCCTTTCTTCCTTTTCACAAGTAAGCCTAATAAAGAATGCTTGTTATTCTTCAGCTAATTTGTAATTTATTTTTGGGAGTGACTTTTGACATACGTCAGGTCACTATCATCAGTTATGGTTAAAGTACTTAACGTACATTCTGTTGTAATGTACATTATATCCAGGAAGGTTAAAACAAATGAAAGGAACATATTAAAAGAGTTTGGTTATTAAATGGGACTAGATTAAGAATATTTTACTAATTCATGATTTTAATTTTTTATTATTATTATATATTTAGACTAAAATATTACGTTAGTGAACCTTGGACAAGCAATAATCTTTATCAATCTTAATCAAATTAGCAATATCTTTAAAAAAATAATTTTTATAAAAAGTATTATTTTTTTTATTCTAAATAGGTGTTAATATTTAGAGAAGGGGAGGATTTTTAAAATTTGCTATAAAAATTTAATTAGAGGTACATTTCAACACACTTTACGACAATCAAGAGATAAGAATACTGTTGCAAATGACTACATTTTTTGCTATTAGTTTTACAGATAATTTTATGTTTATTTTTCTTTTGTTTAGAAAATAATTGAATAAAATCTAATAACTTCATGTAATTTTCAACTTAAATCATTTAGAATTTTTCAATTTATTTATGTATACTTTTTTTAATTATGATTTTTACCATAAATATAAAAATTTATTTATCTTTTACTATTTGTATGTTTATACATTTCTTTCTTTTTAAATTATTATTTTTTTATTGAGAACTGATATTATTAACTAACTACTTTTTAATTTTCTTCTTTGCATTTGACATTAAGTTGGTAAGTAGATTATGACTTGAAAATATACCTTGCAGTAAAGTACTGGATGTTAACGCTATCTACCAATTACAATATGAACAACTACAGTTATAAAACAGTATACAATATAAACAGTACAGTTCAAACTTCTAAAAGAAGTGAGATTTAAAATTGAATAAAAAATTTTTCTTATTTTGGACTTCATAGTATTTTTGTATCAGCCTTCATATTTTAACATGTTAAAATTAGTATTATTAAATACACAAAATATTTATGAATACTAAATATATATTTAAAATTTTACCCTCAAAAATACAAAACATTGGTACCGTGTTAACAGGGTTTTTTTTTCAAGGCCCGATCGGTCACGAAATTAAAACCAAAGTGAAAATAAAAAAAAATTATATTTGTAACAAGTACGTACATAGTTAAAGCTATTTCTCTACATAGTCACCACTCCAATTTAGACATTTGTCGTAGCGTGATACCAACTTTCCAATACCCTCGTCGTAGAACGGAGGCGCCTTTGTTTTCAGCCATGTTTCTACCCTGGTCTGCAACTCGATGTCTGTGCCAAAATCTTGTCCTCCTAGCCAGCGTTTCATGTGATCAAAGGGGTGAAAATCGGATGGAGCCAACTCCGGGCTGTATGGTGGGTAATCAAACACTTCCCAACGAAAACGCTGAAGGAGGTTCTTTGTTACAGCTGCAGTGTGCGGCCGATGATTGTCGTGGAGAAAGACAATGCCTGATGACAACATTCCTCTCCGTTATTCTTATTCACCCACCATACAGCCCGGAATTGGCTCCATCCGATTTTCACCTCTTTGCTCACATGAAACGTTGGCTAGGAGGACAACATTTTGGCACAGACATCGAGCTGCAGCCAAGTGTAGAAACATGGCTGAAAACACAGACGGCTCCGTTCTATGACGAGGGTAATGGAAAGTTGGTACCACGCTACGACAAATTTCTAAATCGGAGTGGCGACTATGTAGAGAAATAGCGTAATTATGTAAGTACTAGTTACAAATAAAAAATTTTTTGTTTTCACTGTGGTTTTTACTTCGTGACCGATCGGACGTTGAAAAAAATAACCCTCCTATTTCTTATCATTATCGGACAAACAATTCCAACCAATCTTATTCTTTGTTTGTTAACCAATCATAAGGTGAGAGTAATTCTTATCATTATCGGACACAAAATTCCAACCAATCGTATTCTTTGTTTGTTAACCAATCATAAGGTGAGAGTAATTCTTATCACTATCGGGCACAAAATTCCAACCAATCGTATTCTTTGTTTGTTAACCAATCATAATAAGGTGAGAGTAATTCTTATCACTATCGGACACAAAATTCCAACCAATCGTATTCTTTGTTTGTTAACCAATCATAAAGTGAGAGTAATTCTTATCATTATCGGACACAAAATTCCAACCAATCGTATTGTTTGTTTGTTAACCAATCATAAGGTGAGAGTAATTCTTATCATTATCGGGCACAAAATTCCAACCAATCGTATTGTTTGTTTGTTAACCAATCATAAGGTGAGAGTAATTCTTATCATTATCAGGCACAAAAAAATTTAAAATTAAAAAAAAAAATTTTTACATTTCTCATTTGATAAAAATTTAGGTTATTCCATCATATATGAGGGTTATTTATTTTCAAGTCCGTTCGGTCGCGAAATTAAAACCACAATGAAAATAAAAAATATTTTATTTGTAACATGTATTTACACAGTTACGCATTTTCTTTATATAGTCGCAACTCCGATTTAGACATTTGTCGTTGCGTGGTACCAACTTTCCAATACCCTTGTCATAGAACGGAGCCGTCTGTGTTTTCAGCCACGTTTCTATGCTGGTCTGTAACTCGATATCTGTGCCAAAATGTTGTCCTCCTAGCCTGCGCTTCATGTGGGGATAGTGGTGAAAATCGGATGGAGCCAAGTCCGGGATGTATGGTAAGTGAATAAGAATAAGCGGAGAGAAACGTTGTCATCAGCCATTGTCTTTCTTCATGACAATTCTCGGCCGCACACTTCAGATCTAACAAAGAACCTCCTGCAGCGTTTTCGTTGGGAGGTGTTTGATCACCTACCATACAGCCTGGACTTGGCACCATCGGACCTTCGGACCTTGAAAAAAATAACCCTCGTATATGATGGAATAACTTACAGTTTCATCAAATGAGAAATGTAAAAAAAAGTTTTTTTTTAATTTGTATTTATTTTTGTTGCTTTATTAAATTTATATATACTTCTTGAATTTAAAAAAAAGTGTTTAACTAAATTTTAACCAATCTTCTTAATCAAATATTTCTCCCAGAAAGTGAAGTTTATTCTAAATTTTTAACATATGTTCACATATTTATCAATAAACATTTTCGAATTAATATTATTTAATTTGTTACAATTATTTATCAACTTTCTTTATTATTCAACAAAAATAATAATAAAATAGTATAATCAAATGAAAAACACATTGTCGTAAAAAAATCAAAAGAAAAAATCGTCTATTTTAGTTTACTGAAACATTACAATGCAGTTTATTTATTCTACACAACTGAATTTTTTTTCAAAGTTTTAGATAAAAGTAACTTAGGAAGCCGTAAAATAAATAAAAATAAATAAAATTTAATATTACGCATTTAGGCTCTCAGATATAAAATATTGATATTAAAACCGAGAATATTAAAATATTAAACAGTAGTCATGCGTCTAAATATTAGATCGAGCAAACAGGACGTAAATTTATCCAAAGATACAAGGAAAAAATTCAGGAAAAATATATAATACTGTAATTAAGTGTAATGAAATTCAAGAATGATTAAATTTCAAGAAAGCTTATACGAATCATCTCAAAGAAACAGAAACACATTAGCAATAACATGAAAAATTAATCACGAAATGAAAAATTTACACAGCTCATAAAAAGCTCATAGATTTTAACTCACTTCAATAACATAAAATTTACAAAATACTGAATTTGATTAAAGCAATACAATAAATGAACAATCAAAACGTAGATAGTATATATAATTACATAATTAAAATGTTTCTTAACCTTTTTAATACAGGCGCCATTAACAGTATAATTAACTCCAAAAGGTCTTTGGAAGAAATAGATAATCAAGTTGAAAGTGTGTCATTAGTAGTCGTCAATAAATTTTCAGTTTTATCACTGTCTTTTCTCTTTTTTTGCTATATATATATATATATATATATATATAGGTATATAGGTATATATATATATATAGGTACGTATATATATATATATATATATATATATATATATATATATATATATATATATACGTTAAATATGTATGTGAAATGATTTACAAAAAAAAATATATATATATTATTTATTCCCGTTTTCGAATGCTTGATTTATCGACTATAAACCTAACAAGCTCTCTAGAAACTATAGTATCTGAGTTGAGAAAATTTCTCTTCTCACTAAACGCGAGTTAGTAATTTCAAAAAATTTTCCTACTTTTGCCAATCTACAGTGTCCTTTAAAGGTGAGGCCACACTCTAGGAAGTGATTCTACTTGAACATATTGAAGAAAAAATGTCCAGTGAACATAGGTCCGAAAACGCATATTTCTCTCTATATCTGCCATTTTTGTTTTTTAAGAAAAAAAAAATTTTTTCAATAACGGTTGGAGATAACACAATAAAATTTTGTATTTTATTTTAAACTAACATTTTTTAATAAGAGAAAAACCATACTCTTCGATGATAAATTTCAAAATGGCGGTCGTTTCAATTTTTTAACCTTAGGAATTATTCAATTTATTAAAGTGTATTGTATTGTAAAAATTATGAATCATGTTTTTGTGAACGACACCTTAGTTGCAAAATCGGACGTCAAATAACAGAGTTACTGCAAAATGTAGGCCTAAACCGATATGTCGGCCAGCTTGTTTTTTTATTATCGTAGTTTTTGATTAAAATTGCTCATTTTAGTAATTTTAACCAAAATTACTAAAATGAGCAATTTTAATCAGAAAATTTGATTTAGTTATCAAGTGAGTCACGATAATAAAAAAAAAAAAAAAAACATAATAAGAAAAATTGCATTTTGGGACCTATGTTCATTGGTCATTCTTTCTTCAGTATGTTAAGTAGAATTGATTGCTAGAGTTTAGTCTCGCATTTTAAAAACAATCTGCATATAAGTTATTCACCATTTCTTTTAGAATTTATTATTCATATCTAACGTATCCTGAACAGAAAGAACTAGTTTGAATTGCAGCGTTGTTTTACTGCATAATTCTCTTATCGCAATTTCACTCTTTTTGTAATATAAAAAAAAAAAAAAAAAACATAAAAAGAAGTGTTTTTTTTTTTCTATTAATCTAATGATTGTATTTATATGGACCCATAATTAATTATCCTAAAGCCGTGGATTAGGATTAGGATTAGGAAGTCCCACAAAGAAACGGAGAAATATTCAGGACATGTTTTACTGGTGAAAATAATGAAAAAAGTACTTATAAATATAAATCTGGAAACGCTTTGTTTTAGAGTTACCGCTAGTGAAAGAATTCACCGGAATTTCTGTTCTTCTAATAAAAGGAAGCCTACTGTAATTACTGGGACCCAAATTAGGGAGTAACATTGGTGGTTTCTTATGCAAATTTAGCTGGTAACAGGGTAAAATAGCTCCCAGAACTATAACTTTAAAATATCTGACTAAAATACAAAACTCGGTGTCGAAAAAATTTGTTTAGGTTTGTAGTATAATAGCTTTGTTAAATGGTTAATAAATACTTTTAAAAATCGGTTTTTTACTTCCTTGTACGAAGTAAAGGTAGTACTGCCATCGCGAAGTATTTCGATTTTCAGATCTCAACGGAAATATCCATTTTGACCATCCCTAATTCCATTTTGACTAGTTTCAGCGTGACGTGTCTACGTACGTACTTATCTCGCATAACTAAAAAATGATTAGCCTTAGGATGTTGAAATTTTGGATTTAGGATTATTATAAAATTTAGTTGTGCACTTCCCCTTTTGATTGCAATCGCCTTGATCAAAAATGTCCAAAAAAGTCCAAAATCCAAAACAATTTTGGACTTCTTAACTGCATTAACAAGCCCTCATTGAGAGCTTTTCAACCATATTACATCAGTGGCATTGATTTTCATTGGTTCCAGAGTTGTAGCCAAATAAAATTTTACTTAATGAAACATTTTTATCTTACAAGGGGAAGGCACATCGGTTCGAATTTGATTTCATTTCTTTTTGTTTAATTTTTTTTAAATTTTAATATTTGATTTATTAATAATTATTAACCTCTGATTGTAAAATCATTTTTACAATAAATAATAATTCAATAATAACAATAAAAAAATAAAAAATATGAGAAGTTACTAGTGAAATAAAATTTTATGTACTTTTAAAAATGTGTATATGTAATTTATTAGGCGTAAATTGAAGTCATGTGGTGTCCACATCAGAATTTTGTTGAAGCAAAACAGACGAAAAATACAAAGAAAATCCTATTATTCTTTCTGTACCTAATAAACATTCTTTTAAAAACAAAAACGCTAATTACTGAAAATAATTTTAAAAGAAATACAAAATTTTAAAACAATATTTTAGCTGTGTATATTCAATAATGTACAGAAGTAAAACGATGATTACATAAAAAATTAAATTAATATGTATATTACTTTAGAAATATTAAATAAAAACCATTTATTGTATAGATTGGTAATAATAACTGGTCAACAAAGAAAATTGTGTTCTTCTTTTTAATCAGTTGTCAAAAATTAACACACAGATAATGGAAGTGTAATGTTATCATATCGAAGCGTAAAAACGCAGTTTCAATTTTCTACCGTGGAATATACCGATATAATTTCTGTTTATTGATTTTGTAACGGAAATTCTGAAGCTGCACTACATGAATATCAGGAGAGATTTCCTGGAAAGCGGATTCCAAATACGAAAACGTTTTCTTCGGTGTATCAGAATTTACGAACGGAAATGTCATTTCCAACGGGTCATTCCAGAATTTCATGTCGCAGAAGAGCTGAAATCCGGGTGGAATCTTTCGCTAGTCGTAACTTAAAAACAAAGGTTTCCAGACCTATGTTTATATATATGTACATTTTTTCATTATTTTCACCAGTAGAACATGTCCTGAAAGTCTCTTCGTGAGATATTCTCTCTCTCTCTCTCTCTCTCTCTGTGTGTGTGTATATATATATATATATATATATGTATATACTATATTTCCTAATGTGTACGTTTCAATCTGTTTAATTACTGAACAATAAACAATCTCCCCCGCAGTCCAATGAAATGAAAATGATATGTATGATACTTAAATTAGGTGTAGTGTTCTATTGATTCAGATTGACCATTCCTGAAACGTGTGGTTAACTGAACCCCAACCACTGAAGTAGATCAAAACCCAATATCTGGTATTCGAATTCGTATAAAAGCAACTCTGGTTTGATGCAGCTCTCCAAGATTCCCTATCTAGTACTAGTCGTTTCATTTCGGTATACCCTCTACAGATCTCTAACAATTTGTCTTACATATTTCAAACGTGGCCTGCCTACACAATTTTTTCCTTCTACCTGTCCCTCCAATATTAAAGCGACTATTTCAGGATTTTACCAATCTGTTTTTTTTTTATTTCAATTTTATTTATTTTTTTAATAAAATATAATTTTACTGTTAGTTATAATTAATGATGGCAGTAACAGTAAAGGAATAAAATCTCTTTTTCTCTATTATATTCTAGTGTAGTTATTTTGCTATAAAAATACCCGGTGGTTAGGAACCTACCTAGGTGATTAATTCGCCAAGATAAGCGTTTTGTCATCCAGTCCAGTTTAATTGAGATATTCGGTATTAGGATGTAATGGATGAGTGGAGGACTCTGTGATGGAGCTGCGATTTTGGAGGGTGTAGGCATTGACGTCGCTCCCAAAAATGGTCCAGAGCAGAGAGAGATAGGATTTATTTTCATTGGAGGCTTATTAAATCTATGAATGTGTTTCTTGATTCTTTAGTAAAACAAGAGGACTTTTAGTAATTTGAATTGTAGGATAAAATTGTCGTTATTGCGATCAACACTTGTTTTGTTGGTATGAGGATAGTATTTTTAATGTTTAAAAATTCAATCAAGTAATGTTTTTTTCCTGTTTTATCCTTCAGGTATTATCGTTCAGATATTACTTCACAAGATAAATGAAGATGATATGTGTAAGTGTAAATGAAGTGTAGTCTTGTACAGTTTCAGTTCGATCTTCCTGAGATGTGTGGTTAATTGAAACCCAACCATCAAGAAACAGCGGTAACTACGGTCTGGTATTTAAATTCGTTTAAAAGTAACTGCCTTTACTAGGATTTGTGAACCTTAGAACTCTCCACTTCGAAATCAGCTGATCTGGAAAGATCCGTTCACCACTAGATCAAACCGCAGGATTGAGTACATAGTCTAATTGAAGTTGGATATAGGATGAGTTTTAGTGTGAAACCTTGGGCAATAGAGAAAGGTACGGGGATCGCGCTTCCACGAATCGATTTATTTGACAGTTGAAGATTGTAAGTTATGGTAGATGGTCGTGGATGGAAGAGGCCAAACGAAAGCGATAATAGGCTGTGTAAATACACTGATGGAAATGTCTGCCGAAGCATTTAGATCGGTGGCATCCTGACAGAGGCTAAACTAATGACAGTGTTCTGTTATCAACTTTAGAGGGTCTAAAAGACGCTTTAGACCCTCTAGAGAGTCTAAAAGAAGTAAGCGGGATCCTCACAAGCCGAATATCTTCTTCTATCGGGGTTTAGAGGATGAGTTATACTATGGATTTCTTTGTAGATAAGAGTTTGGAACTGTTAAATCTCTTTACATTAGTATTATTTTTTTTTCGATTATTAATAACTCTCTTTTTTAAACTTCCCTATTTCATGTAAAATTTTGAAATTACAGATCTAAAACTGTTCATTGTGTTATTTACTTATTATATTTTACTGTAATATTAAGAAGAAAAAATAATTATTGATTTTTTGCGGGCAGTATATTCAGCTTTATATGTTATTTATTTAATTTATTTTTTTTATTCAACCTCTGGGACCCCGTTAAGTACTGCGTCAGAGGATGAGATGAATCACAAGTAGCGCTTGAAAATGCTATACCTAACCGGGATTCGAAACCGGGATCTCCGGATGCTACGCCGAGACGCTACTACTCGCACCATGGAGGCCGGCATGTAATTAATTTATATTTCTTATGATATATTTTGGTAGTCTCGTTTTCTTCTTTTTTACAGCTGCATATCAAGTTAGCCTAAGTACAGCTGATGTTATACATAAATATTTAATTAAGATTATTGCATTGTTAACGCTTAGGTTCATAACTACACGCAACATCTCATTTATAATAAAATACGACACAACAATGTAAAACATATAAAAATATAATATAATTAAATGTGTAAAAAGTAAACAAAAAAACCATTAAAAATTCATTTGAACAAGTGAATCAGTGCATTTTATTTAACGTAAAGTTATTTTATGGATTATAGTATTTAGATTAGTGGGCATGTTCGCGGACGCAATTTGCCTCACAGTCACGTGAACATTTTGGTTCACGTGAACCAAATTCGTTCCAATATACGTACTGTAGAATATACACAATATATTCGAACGAAGTACGAATATATTATGTTAATTTCTTACCGGTAACCCAATTTCCAGTTCTATATACTCAGTTCATTGTATCATTTAGATATACTCATTCTATCATTTCGTATATGCTTTATATTTTTATAATTTTCTTTAATAGCGTCTTATTCTAATTTCATAGAAACGATTATACTATTCGTAAAATTTATTTTTGGCATTACCATTTCATTACTTATTTTTTCAAATAATATTAATATAACAAAACTTGATACGATGTTCAATGACGAAAATTTTCAAAAAGTATATCATATAAAATAAAGGTAACTTATGTTAGTACTTTCGGAAAGGAAACGAGAAGAAAACATCTGTCATATAATAACTTTTACTAACAAAACGGTTACCAACTTATAAAATAATTTCCCTTTCATGATTAACCTACTATTTAAAAACAAGTGACACCAATTTCAGGAAATATTGAACCTACTTCAGGCATAAAATTCGATTAACGCGATATTTAATTAAGATGAAATATAAACTAATTCTCAAGCATATTATCGTGTTTTGTACTGTATTTTTATAATTAGATATGATCTACCTAATTATTTAAAGAAGCAAAATAAATATAATTTTCCTTTTTTAATGTTACATATAAATTTAAGATGTTCTTTTGAAAATATTTATTATAAAGGAAGACGAATAAAACGAAACAAATGACGTCGTTTTTGCCCTAAATTCGGTTAGCATTTCACGTTCAGTTTTTGGGTCATCCGGGGTCGTCGTGGCGTGAGACATCATTATAAGTTTAGTAGTACATTACTCTAAACTGCACACATAGTATATTATTAGGTAACGTTAGTTTAAATCTCTTTAGGAACTGTTCACTGTTGTATATAAAATACCGTACAATATATACTACATAGACAATATACGAGTACATAATATACGCCACCAGTGTAGCCAACTCTCTCTGTACAATACAAACGTTTCTTTTTTTTTTACTGAAAACGATCACGAATTCGTCGGTAAATTTACAAGCAAACATTTATTAGTATGATTCTGCTGGTACCTCTATCTTATTAACTATCAAAATATTTTATTTATCTACATTAAAATCGTTATCGAAAAAAATGACACCAGAAAATATAAATATTTAATTTTGTATACATCATATTTTAAACTTCATTTTTAAAAATATTCTTTTGTATTAATTATAATTTTTTTAAATAATAATAAATGAAATTTATATACCATGACATCAATAGATTCCAATAGAATATTTAATAAAAAAAAAAACTAAATTTATCTAAATAAGAGTAGAAGATAAAATAACAGTATGGAATTATAATGAGAGTACAACCTGTTTTTTTTGTTGTACAATAATTCACTTATATTACAGATAGATGAATATCTTTCATTGTTCTAAATCTCCTGGATTATATCTATTAGTGACAATATTAAAAAATATTTTGGCCATGTATCAATTGGCAACCAGCTATCATCGGCCTTATTATTTTTAAAAACCGTACATAAAATATTCATATATATATATATATATATATATATATATATATATATATTTGATTTAGGTGTATCTAAAATGGTGGGCTTGCATTACATTTACATTTTCCGATTCTTTATGTCAAAATGAACAAAAACATTTTGTCGAAAAATGTTGATTTTTCCAATTGTGTTTCTTCTATCCGCTATTTTTTTTTATTTATTAATAAAAAATGTACATCTCAAGTTCCGATAGAGGAATCACAGCAGGTACATTTGACATTAGACATTTTGTCTAATTAACATATTACGGTGTAAACACGTTCAAAAATTTCAAAATAACATAATTAATCAAGTACTTGATCTTATAAAAAATATGAAATCTGGCAGGAAATTAAATTATGTCATAAATTTTCTGGTGGCTAGCGTATAGGCACTGTGGAACTGCAGAGCACATCCTATTTTCACTTGATATTATCGATAATATTTAATATAATGAGATCTTTTTTCTTTAATTCTTTCTTTATACTTGTACAATATATAATCCTTAAGCTTAATGTCAGTAGCCATCTACCAGTTTATGAAAAATATACAAAAAGCTTTATATGGAACTGTGCACTTCACAGTTCCAGCGGCATGGTGTTTGGCTGTTGTGTGCATGCGTACATAGGAAGCCGTACGTAAGGCTGCTTCCTATAGGTTGCTTAGATCGGGAGATATGCAACATTAAAGGCAAAAGTGGCCTTTTCTCTTTAAAGTGGAATATTTCGGTTCAGAAAATCGTAGAGAGACATAATAAAAAAGAAATTAAAGCTTAAGTTTTAAGCTTTTAAAAAAAATCGATTTTTACTGCATAAAAATCGATTTTTTTTTTACTGAAAAAAATTCCTTTCCTCTATGTGGTCGATCAAACACGTAGAAAAACTTTCAAATTTTTAAGACTTTCTTCTTTGACTTTTTGCTAATTTGATGATTTTTGAAATCTGAAGTATACTGTCAAAAATAAAGTATTCAAACTTTAATTTTTTTGTTTCTCTAAGCCTCTTGGTTGTAAAGTTAAAGTACTTTGAATACAATCATTTTTTATCATAAAATATAGGTCCCTTTAATTTTTTGTACTAGTGTAGAATGTACTTAATTTTAGTTTAAAATATGAGGAAAACATAACTTTTGCCCTTTTTTTACGTCCTTGTACGAAGTAAAGAAAGTATTGTGATCACGAAAAATTTCGGATTTCAAATTTTAACGGAAATATTCATTTTGACCATCCATAAATCCATTTTGACTAGTTTTGGCGTGACATCTGTACGTAAATACGTATGTATCTCGTATAAATCAATAAGATTAGCCGTAGGATGTTAAAAGTTTGGATTTTGGACAGTTGTAGTATTTAGTTGTGCACCTCCCCTTTTGATTGCAATCGACTGAACCAAAAGTGTCCAAAAAAATCTCAAAATCCAGAAAAATAAGATTTTGGACTTTTTCTTATCTGCAGTAATAAGCCCTCATTGAGACTTTTCAACGATATATCATATATCATAAGTGGTAGTTATTTTCATTGGTTCCAGAGTTATATCTAAAATTTAATTAATTAAATATTTAGAATTTACAAGGGGAAAGCACTTCGGCTCGAATCAGACTTCATCTCTTTTTTTTAACATTTTAAAAAAGATTTAAATACATTGATTTATTAATAATTATTAACCTCTGATTAAAAAGAAATTTTTTTTATAAATAATAATTCAACAATAACAATAAAAAAAAGTATGAAAAAATATCAGAAGTTATTAATGAAATAAAATTTGAAAACATGTGTGTATGTAATTTAATAGGCATACAAGGATGTTATGTGGTGTTCATATTCGATTTTTTTAATCAGCCATCGCTTCCTAGACCACTTGAACATCCCCAATTTTCTGTGTGCCTTCTACCACTCCCCTGAACGCTTCCAGTGCCCACAAGAAGGCGTTATGACCCACTTTGAGAACGAATGACATAAATGAATAAAACATTCTATTTTGCTCAATTCAAAATATACGTTATAAAGATCATATCACATCGGGAGTGAGTATGTATGCAACTATATGGATAAACAAAGGAATTATCTTAATATTTTCTTGGATAGATCAAGGGAATTCCAAGGTAAAACTTTGTTGGAACTGTATCACAAAAAAACTAAATTAATTATTTTTTTGTATTCCAATTCGATTATTTAAAATCGGCTCCAAGAAGGAACCATAAGTAAAGAGTATTACAATAAGCGCTTGATGTGAGATTTTCAATGAATCCTCTCAACTTAATACATATAAGACATTCATTTGCATAAATGTACTTGCACAGATTCACTATATAAAAACTACAAAATTCCATAAAACCCTTACAACAAACAAAAAATCAAATAATATTACAAGACAAAGGAAAATAAAGATAAAACAGTATTAGTTAATGAAAGAAATCTAGGCTCTTCATCAAGGTATAGTGAAAATGCTTATTACTTATGGGATGTCGTCTCAGCCCAAGGTCATTCAGATTCCACCAGGTCCTGCCACTGCTGCTGCTGCTGCATTTATTATTTATTTATTTTATTTTAATTACACTTAAATAAGTAGAGGAATCATATTCTGCTTAAAATAAATAAAATTATAAAAAACTTTCCTTATAATAGTGACTAATATTTCTCTTCCCTTTGGGCTAATAAATAAATATAACAACCCGAAGGAACATCGAGTATTTTATTTAGTAGTAATTTATATTCAATAATAAGTTACCTAATTTACATAAATATATATATATATGAAGAAAGATTCACGGAAAATAAAAATATAATAAAAACAGTAACATTTTTTACGAACCTGTCGTAGTTTTAATGTAAGTGATATCGTAATAAAAAAAAAGGTAATTGTTTTTTATTATTTAAAAGTTGTCAGCGTGAATTTATTAAAAATACAAATAGACGAGTTGTGTTATATATTACTAATTTGCATGATGATAAATTTAAAAAAAAAATTTTCTATTTTTATTTTGGATGCGCTTTTAAATGGGTTAGTAATAAAAAATCTATATAATGCATATTTCTTCACAATTAATTCCACAACGGTAATAAAATTTAAGTAATTTTTTTTCTTATAAATAATATATTATTAGTAATATTAATAAGAATAATACTAATAATAATAAATATTAAAGTTTAAGGTTATAATAATATAATTTAATACTGTATTTACTGTAATAATAAAATTACATATTGAATGAAAGAAAATAATCATTTATTTTATGTTAAATAATTGAAGGTCGTCCATACACTTTAAATTTAAAGATAATAATTACACAATTTAACCAAGACAATTGTGTGTGTACTTTAAGTAGAAATATACATGCAAAGCATATCTTAACAAAAAATTTCTTTTATAATTAAATCTTTTTGTATTATTTTAAAGTAATCGTTAATATATATTTTAATTAAAATAATTACTTTTTAAAATAATAAATTAAAATTTAAATAGCCCACCGAGCTGGTCTAATGGCTAACACGTCGTCGCAAAACATTCGTTTAACAGCTGATTTCCGAAATCGAATGTTCTGAATTTCGAATCCTAGAAATAGATAATTGTTTTTACATACAGAATTGAATACTAGACAGTGGATTCGGATGTAATTTGTGGTGCTTTTTTTAACTTTTGGGACCACTGTTAGGTATTGCTTCAGAGGATGAGATGAATGACAATTTTTGTAGCGTATGAAAATGCCATGCTTGACCGGGATTCGAACCCGAAACCTCCGGATAAAAGGCCGAGACGCTACCACTCGCGCCACGGAGGCCGGCATACTTTGGTGGCTAGAGTTCAACAAACCACAGGTCTCAGGAATGGTCGGTTGAGTCTATACAAGACTACACTTCATTTACATATCATATATATCATTCTTATCTCATCGGGTTGCTAAAAAATAAACTTTTTTTAACAGTAAATATTATATAAAAGACTTTACTAGTTTTTTTTCGTTTTTTTTTTGCTTTTTTTACAATGTTGCGGAGAAATACCATTTACTTACCCCCCCACAGTGGGGGAGTGTCGGACTCGTGCAGGTTCGGCTAGATGTTTTTATCAGAACTTATGTATTCCCGCACCCTACCGACTAAAACTCCTATTTCACCGTATCTTCCCATCCGAGGCCGGATAAACTGAGACTTTACTAGTTGAACAGATTGTAAAGTATACGTAGGAAAAAAATAAAAATATCTTTAAGTAAATAAAATCCTACTTTAAAAAAATCTACATATATTAAAAACTTAAAATTAAACGTTTCTCAGTTATTATTTAAATTTTAACTTTTAGAAATTTGTATCAAATTTTAAAAAAATACAAGAACTTAATAACCCTTAATACAGAAAGCCTCAACAAAAGAGGTTCATCTAGTGGTATTTTAATAGATTTTCCACATAATTTAACTGGAAGATTTTTCAAATGAAAAATTAAATTTTTTTCATAGACAAATCTTTTTGCTGTTATCATTTCTTAGCAATGGACTGTTATTCACACACAAATATCAAAATAATATTTTTCACGAAAATTCAAGAAAATTAGGGTAAACAAAAAACATAAAAAATAAAATAAATTTTTGTATTATAAAAAGCTCTATTTTTCACTGTTGTAGAAATGTTTTTACATTTTTGCTATGCATCTTTTTGTTATTTTTTACAAAAACTAAGGTACTTGTAATTTTGGTTTTTAAAAAAACACTGTATTCAAATACACTTTTAAAAAACCCTATATTAAATAAAAAATATATAAATAAAAATCTTTGATTGTTTTATAACCGACCCAAAATTAAAATTTAATAAATTTCTTTTCCCAATTTTGAACCCACTTCTAAAAGTGGAATTTTAAATAATTAAAAAAATATTACTGATGTTTTATTTTTTAATAATTTTTTAAGTCGTTTAATTCGTTTTTTCTTAATTTTTTTCATTTTATTTATTCATTTATTTAGTTTATTGTGTAACTATTTATTCAAGGATAATTAACCAAAGCACTTAAATTTACATTATAAAAAAAAATTATTTTGAAGAAGCTTATTTTTCGTGATATTTCAAATAAGGCTGTGCTTTCTTAATTAGTAAAAAAAATTGATGTGGACATCACATGACTTCCTTGTATACCTATTAAATTATATATACACATTTAAAAAAAAAAGAGAAGTACATAAAATTTTATTTCATTAACAACTTCTGATATTTTTCAAATTTTTTTTTATTGTTGTTATTGAATTATTATTTATCGTATTTTTTTTTACAGTAACAGGTTAATAATTATTAATAAACCAATATATTTAAATAAAAAAAAAAAGTTAATAAAAAGGAGATGAGTCTGATTCGAACCGATATGCCTTTTCCTTCTAAGAACCTAATAATTCATTTGGCTGTAACTCTGGAACCAATCCAAATAAGTACCACTTATGATATATCTTTGAAAAGCTTTAAATAAGGGATTATTACTGCAGTTAAGAAAAAATCTAAAATCCAAACATTTTTGAATTTTTTTGAACACTAGTCGATTGCAATAAAAAGGGAAGGTGCCCACCTCGATGTTACAACAGTCCTAAATCCAAACTTTCAATATCCTACGGCTAATCCCTTGTTGAGTTATGCGAGATACATTCTTATGAACGTACGTACATACATACGTAGGTACAGGCGTCACACCGAAACTAGTGAAGATAGATTTAGGAATGATCAAAAAGGATATTTCCGTTGAAATCTGAAAACCGAAATTTTTCGCAATCAAAATACTTCCTTTACTTCGTACAAGGAAGTAAAGAGTTAAGAAATTTCTTTTACTATTCCATCCTAATTTTTTTGAAACTAATTTTGAAAAACGTAGAAATTTTTAAAATAGCTCCCTTGATCCAAGTATCTCTAAAACTTAAAAATATCAACGAATTTTTTTGAAATTTTGATTTTAACAAAAATTTCATCTTTTTCACTATTGTACTATAAATATTGCGTAATTAAGTTGTTAATACATCAAAATACTACGATGTATTTGAAATAAAAATCTGTCAACGGCAAAGGTGAGAATGTTATACATAATAATTAAAAGACAGGAATTTTTTTTTTAAGTTGTATGCTCCAAAGGTTTTTATACCAAAATTTTGCTATTCATTTCCCTTTCAGATAGTTTATTATAACCCTACTTTATCCTTCTAAAGTCATTGAATTGCCTCATGGGACCCATTCAAGTGAATTTTGATTACGAGTTTTAAAAAAATATTGGAGAAAGATATTATTTTTTTAATCAAATAATTTCGTTTTTACGTAATAAAAATGAAGTAAAATCATATTTTACTTTCCTGGTATCGTACCTTTAACTATACTCTCAGATAGAAAGTATGATAATCAGTCAAAAAATAAGGTAAGGGTATTTTTTTTCATTTCTCGAAGTTAGATGACCCAGATACCCAAAAAATAAAAATAAAAAACAGTGGGGAGTAATATTCCTACATACGTACGTACATTGGCGTGTTTAAAGCTTAATAACCCTTGACTGGGTAAACCGATTTTGTTGAAATTTGGCACAGAGATATGAGAATATATGGGGCAGTTTGTTGGTAAAAGTTTGAGGACAATATCTCCGTGTGGTGAGGTAGATAGCTTTTGGGATCAAGTTTCTCAACATTTTGAAACATAACTCTACTTTATTATGGTCATTACATGCGTGAATGCTTATCATTTAAAAAAAAATTTCCCAAAAGTCCCCCTTCCTCTAAAATAAAAAAAATCTATCTTTTTATTAATTGCATATTTTAAACCAATTTTTTTTTTATGTCTGCCTAGAAGATAAAATACTCGTAGTAGGGCAAGTAATAAAAAAACGTTACTTTAGAACAATGTTGGGGATGGGGGAGCCGATAAAATGTTTAAAATATCAATTTTTTTACTTTTTGAAAACATTTTTAGATTAAACTTTAATTAATAATATTAAAATAATATTTCATCATAATTCACACCACCCCCAGGAAATCTTAGGAAAAGAAATCCCCCCCCTCCAGGAAAAGAAATCTTAGGTAATATTTTATTGGTTGTACATTTTTCAGTGGAACTTTTTTTATTAGTTTCATTTAACATAATAAACGAAGAAAAAAATACATTTTCTTGGGAGGTTGTAGGAGGAGATAAAAATATACATTTTTGAATTTTATTAAACTTTTTTTATATATTATTATTTTTTCACTATAGAAGAATATACGGTATAACAAATGACAAGAAAGTATAACAAATTTGTTGTCAACTTATTATTTATTTTTTTAACAATTTCTTTTAAAAAGATTTACTTCGGCAGTGAGTAGTTGATGGGACCGTAGCGATGATATCCGGGTGTAACCGATTAATTCCACTATTTTAATTAGATACAAAATTTTTAATTATGCACTATTACTGACAAATATAAACAAAATTTAAATATTATTTTTAAATACCAAAAACAAAGTAAATGATAATTATAAAATAATAATAGTAATAAAACTTGTTTAAAATGTATATTATGAATCTGAAAATAAATTAGAAAGTAAAATTAGTTAAAAAAAAAAAATCAAATAAAATAATAATATTAAAATCAAATAAATTTATTGCTTGACTAAATACAAAAAATAAAAATAATATTCTTAATTGGCTTACCCAATACATGTACTTATTTACATTAGATTATAAAAATTATAATAGAAACAACAAAAAACCCGAAAACTTGTATAAATTTTAATCATTTAAAATAAAATAACGTCGTTTATAAATAAAATAAAAAAATACAAAATTTGAAATCATATAATTATGTAAAAACAGTTGCTTATTTTATCAGCTGCTTTTAAAAGTATATATTTTTTATGTTTTCACGATTGATGATTTTTTCTATAATTACGTAATATAAACCTAAGTGTATGGAATTACCAATATTCAATGTTAGTTAAACGTTACGTTAGGACTTGTTACTTTTTATTAAAAGATATATTTTGATTTATTTCTGTTTAATCTTCAATTTAATATTGATTATGTGTATATATATATATATATATATATATATATATATATATATATATATATTTATTTATTTATTTATAAATGTAGCCAATACTGTTTAAATATTGATAAAGGTTAGTGTTGCTCTGTTGATTTTTACCTTTCACTATTTGCCATTAATAATTATGTTAACTAACTGTTAACAGAATAATTCAATAAACATTAGTATTAATAATGTTAATGTAAACATTACTGTACTCAGAAAATTATGTAAGATTTTTAGATAACGGAACAATTACTATAATGCATGAAATGAAATCTAAAACCTGACTTTAAAGTCACGTATCTCATCGATGAAAAATCACAAAAAAACTGACAACAAAGTTGTAATACTTTCTTGGTATAAGTAATTTATTCTCATATATTGAAAAAAATAATAATACATGAAAAAGATTATATAAGATTTGTGTTTTGTGGTTGGGGTAATTTATAATGAAGTTTTATTGTAAAATTATAATAATATGTTTAAATAAACAAAAAAAAAAAAAATGTTTTAAAAATTAGTCTTTTTTAATTTTCTGTTCCCCTAACTCGAAAATCACCTTCCAAGAATGTTTTTTTGTTTTTCTACTTTTACTATGGAAATTGAAGACTTTTAGTTTATTATGACTTTTATTTTAACTTTTAAATGGAGGGGACTAAAAGAAATTCTATTAAAAAATGTATAACAATAGAAAGTTACCTAAGATTTATTTTTTGGTGGTGGTGGTGAATTATGATGAAATTTTATTGTAATATTGTTATTAAAAGTTTAAATAAAGAAAACAATTTTTAAAAATTCAAAAAATCTATACTTTTAAAATTTGATCGACTCCCCTACCTTCAATACTGCCTTAAACTATTTAATTTTTTGATTACCACTTGCACTAGCAGTAGCACAGCTCCCATGCTTATGAAGATATAAAAAAGAAATTCGTTTAAAAATTGTGCAATAAATAAAAAGATAGAATTTTTCGATTTTTGAAGAATGATTGGATGAAATTTTGAGGCAAAATTAAAAAAAATACGGTAAGATAAGGCATTCACGCATTATAATAAGCTTAACATAAAGTGGGATTATATTTTGAAAATTTTGAAAAAATTGACTCTAAAAAATTATCTACCCTACTTCGTTATGTATTGACCCTAAACCTTTACCAACAAAGTGCCCCATATACCCAAATCTCTATGGAAAATTTCATCAGAATCGGTTTATCCAGTCAAAAGTTATTAAGCTTCAAACATTACAATACACGTTCGAACGTGTATATTACCTACCATTATTTTGTTTTTTTGAGCATCCTGGGTCATGAAAGATTGAGAAATACAAAAAATAACCCATACCCTTTTTTTGACTGATTATTTTCCTTCTTATAGCATAACTATAGAATCCGTAAAACCAGGAATTAAGAATATAGAATCAGGACAGTGAAATTGAAATTTAAATCATAATTCTTAAATTTTAATTTTTATTGTTAAATAATCAATTAATGTGAAGTTTCCGTTTGAAAATAATTAACACACATTTCTACTATTAATAGAAAAAAATTAAGTAACAAATTTTACAATATTTATCGATTAAAAAATTCTTTACATTAAATCATGGATAACTTATTTTGCTTTGTGCCTCACAGGGACCTTAATAGCAATCAATTTTTTTTTTTAAATTTCCAACTCCTGAACTTTGAATAAAATAGTGTTGTAACGATTTAAAAACACTAAAAAATATTTAAGATTATTTTTTCCGAAAAAAAAAAATTTTCGTCTTTTATGAAAAACTTGGTCTAAAAGTTAACTAGCATGAAAAACTTTGTACTAATCGGGTTATTTTTTTTTTATTACTAGCACAATCGATTATATTTAGGATATATAATATTTGTTAGCATTAATCAATTAAGAAAAGAACAGGCCGTAAAATGAGACGAAATTAAATTTTTGTGCCTTTTCATTTATAGAGAGATACAGAAATAGAGATGATACTGGTTTTAAGTCCAGGTTTCATCTTTAATTTTATGCACTTAAAATAATAATAATAATAATATTATAAAATATAATCAATAATAATAATAATATTATTATTATTAGTCGATGCCCGTAAAATTAAAAAAAAAAAAAAAAAATTATTATTATTAATTAATTAATTAATAATAATCATTTAAATATGTAATGATGAATGATGTTTGATAATGACTAATAAAATCATAATTTTGACGAAGAGGGTAAATTGGTGGATGACAGTTCACGGACCCGAACTGGTCCTTTTGAAAACCTACATTGTCTTGATAACTAGAAGAAGAGTCCCTACCATTGTCCTTATGAAAGTAGATTTTCGGGAGATCTGCACAAGTAGGTCGGGGAGGTATCTAGGGATTACTACAGATACAAAATTCTCCTTCTGAGCCCTTATCCAGAGGATGTATGAAAAGACGGCAGGCTTAACAGTGGCCCTTAATAAATTGGTGGTCATCGGGTGTGAACCAAAACCAACGATGAGAAGGATGTTGATGTTTACAACTCATTTAATCCTTCTATTGGCAGACGCGCTGGCGGTTAGGAAATAATACTGAACTCTCATGACCTATTTATAGCGAAGAGTGGCTCTGAGGGTCTCTTGTTCGTACAGGATACTGCCTGAACCCATCGACTTGTAGTAGCTAGAATGATTCCTATCGACTTGCTCGCTCGAGAACATAGGAAAATCATCCGACTTACTCAACAGACTCGCAAAGCGGTGGTAGCTAAGGAGGCACGGGAGAGGTCGATAGACAGGTGGCATCAGTGATTGGGCGGTGGAATAACAGGGAAGGGACCAGTCGTCTAATAAAGACCCCAGTCCTTGGATGAGTCGAACGGATGGTAAAGTGAATCTTTGTTTCTACCGGTTCCTCACAGTAAATTACTACTTCTGTAAGTACCTCCACAGTATGGAAAAATTACCACTCCAATGTCGGTGCTGTGAAAGAGAAAATGATGACTCTTCATAACGTTTTCGCCTGCGGCCAGTACGACCCAGAACGAAGGGAGCTATAATCGGCGTTAGGGTAAGTATTTCTGGATAACGTTGTACAAGCAGTACAAAAATTAGGGGTTTAGGGACTAGGTACAGGTTATGTCGAACAGGTCCTGAGACGTAAGAAGAAAAGAGGGCTGCTTAGAGATTGCTAGATGGCTAGGAAGGTGGTAAGAATAGGCAACAAAATACTCGGCCCGGTCCGAAGTAATGCAGCGAAAGCTGTCCCAGCTCGGGATAAACGTGAGTAAAAAAAAAGGGGTTTTTCGTGAGCAAAATTCCCGTACGACCAGGCGATACCATCTTGACGTGACACCTTGAAGTCCACAATAACCGTTATATACTTATTAAAAGGCAGTAGAGGCGAGATTATAAAGGGATAGTTTTATACCGAAGGATTAAGTACAAAAATGTTTTCTCCTCTTTTAAAAGCAATAAAAATAATAAATAGAAAAGAAAATAATAATAATAATAATAGCGCACACGGTAATATAATTATTTATATATTGGATCTATAGAATCCCCAAGATTGGTATTATTTTGTGATATCGATTTTATGATACGAATATTAGAAAAATAAAGCCCGACTGTTGTCGAGAATCAAATCTAGCTATGAGAACGTAGTGTAAACTACTTGTACAAAGCTAATTTATTCAGTTAGTAACAATAAATTACACAGGATAACTAGAAATTCAGATCGAATGAATAAAATCTGCCTTAATGATAATTCTACTAACACAAAGTATTAATATATTTTTGCCAAAGCGTCCCGGCCTTTAATCCGGAGGTCGTGGGTTTGAATCCCGGTCAGACATGGTATTAAATCATGTGATACAAAATTTCCATTACAATAATTACACTTAAAACCGGTAGGAAGATGTTTTAAACAAGCCGGGGATTAATTAAAAATGCCAGTGGAAGCGTATCGATTGTGTTTTTGTACATTGAAGAAGGTGGTGTAGTATAAGGGGTAAGATATTTTACATTTCTAGTATTACAGCTCAGAACTACACTGCAAAAATGAAAGTATATTAATCATTCAAAAAATCTGAATGGACACCACATGACTTCCTTGTACGCCTATTAAATTACATGTACACAATTTTTTTTTTAAAATGAAAAGTACATAAAACTTTATTTTATTAACTTCTGTTATTTTTTCATATATTTTTTTATTGAATTATTATTTATTGTAAAAAAATGTTTGCAATCAGAGGATAATAATTATTAATAAATCAGTATATTTAAATTAAGAAAAAAAGTTAAAAAAAAGGAGATGAAGTAGGATTCGAACCGATGTTTCTTCCACTTGTAAGATTCAAATATTTCATTAATTACAATTTTATTTGAATATAACTCTGGAACCAATGAAAATAAATACCACTTATGATATATCGTTGAAAAACTCTCAATGAGGGCCTATTATTGCAGTTAAGAAGAAATCCAAAATCGAAATTGTTTTGGATTTTAGGTTTTTTTAGACACTTTTGGTCCAGTCAATTGCAATCAAAAGGGGAGGTGCACAACTAGACGTTACAACAGTCCTAAATCCAAAATTTCAACATCCTACGGCTTATCGTTTTTAAATTATGCGAGATACATGCATACATACGTACGTACGTATGTACAGACGTCCAGCTGAAACTAGTCAAAATGGATTCAGAGATTCAGAAGCGGATTGGTTCCGTTCGGACCAAGTTAGGTAATGTATAAATATATCATTTAATCAAGGTACATAAATATCATATAACCACTAGTTAATATCTTTAATTTACTAAATATTAGTCTACCTGATTCTTTTTTTTTAATTGAAAAACTCATGAAATTTTAAATCTTATATGTTCATAAAAATTAATGTTTGTTTGACCCGTATGCGTTCTTATACCATTCATCCGATTGCAATGAAAATTTTTTGAGTTAATGTACACACGTCCGCGAAGGTTTCTGAATTAGTCTGGACCGGCTAGGTGGCGCTGGGGTCGAGATATTTCGAAAAATTGTATTTATGGTTTGATTTGGCTCATATTTTTCCAAAACGACAAAATATTGGTCGACACAATTAATCATATGTAACCATATAGCCGCGATGGGGATGCTAGTTTTAGATAAAAGTTTTTGTTAATATAATAAATGGGTAATAATACGAGTAATGTCAGGCTTAATGTTTTATTATGAGGATTTAACGGTGAATCAGCATGGTTGATTTTGTTACAGGTGAAATCGATTTGATCATCCTACAACAATTTATCACCTAATAAGACACCTAGAAATTTTAAACTGTAACTAATAGAAAAACCATTATTATCATTAACAATTAATTATATCCATCTGAGAAATATAATATAAGAGTTTTATCCATATTTAATGATGGTTAATTAAATTTTAGTGAAAGTATCATATTATCCTATAATTTCGATTTGTGTGTTGTTTTTTTGAACAATGTTAAGAATGCACGAAAAAATTTATTTTAACGAAATTAGTTAAGAGAAAATTTTCATTAAATCTGTAAGATTCTATTTATAAAATCCTTTTTCTATTATTTATATTCGAAATAAAAAGAACTTTAAACTTATAAAAATATGGAAATTCCAAAATATATTTTCTGCATCATCACAAAACTTTCTCTACAAAGGCTATATGTCATATAATTTAATGTTAATAAATTAGAAATTAAAGAAAAGAACACGAATGGTTTTTATATTTTAAAAAACAATAATAAATTGGATGATAAATTATTTGTAGGATTAATTATAAAAATTATTATACGTATTATGCTGAAGTATAATTCTTTTTAATAAATAAATATTGGATTTATAAAATGATTACTTCCTTGTTTTCGTCAATTAAATTCTATTACCGTTAAAATTTTCTTTGCGTCAGTCATTCTGACTTGTAGTACATCTTGTTACTTTATTTTATTTAAATTACGGTTATTAATTGAAAATTTTTATCTTTCTCTTAACAACAATGGTCACGATTTTAATACGTAACAATTTTATAATAAGAACTTTAATCCAGATTTATTCGTTCGTCTTACTTAAAGAGTACAATATAATTTTTATTTCCGCTTATATTTCAGATTATATATTTATTATTTAATAATCTAATTAAAATAATTATTGTAAATGAATAGAGAAAAAAAAGAATACAAAAAGAAATTATCCTATATGAAAATTGAGTAATTTTGTAATTGCCAGTAATTTTGTATTCAAAATTCATTGTTTTACTTTGCCATTTATCAACATAAAAAACTTACTACAAAAAGTAATAGTTTTAACAATATTTGTAAAACCTTTACTTACTATTATATTTTATTATTATTACTCACGAACTATAATAAATTTTTTTCTCAATTTGCATATGAACTGGCTTGTTTTAACTCAAATTATATGAAATTGCATTTAGAATACTGTTTTACCTCTGATGTTCGTGTGAGAAACCATCATTAAAGTACTATTTCCAAGAATTATTTTTACAATTTGTTACAGAAGAGTTTGTTATAATACTCAGATATATAAATTCAGATTAAAGTTTTTTGAACCTATTTCTCTACAGAAAGATATCTCAGCCTATAAAGCTTTCAGTATAAATCAGCTTTTTATCATGGTTAATTGCTGTCTATCCGACGGAGAGATATGTGATAGACTAGGTGAATATAAATTTTTTTTTATATGGCATTAAAAACTCTGATGTGAACACCACATGACTACTTGTACGCCTATTAAATTACATATACACATTTTCTTAAATGAAAAGTACATAAAATTTTATTTCATTAATAACTTCTGATATTTTTTCATATTTTTTTTTATTTTTGTTATTTAATTTATCGTAATTTTTTTACAAGAGGTTAATAATTATTAATAAATCAATCAATATATTTAAATAAAAAATAAAAAAAGGAGATAAAGTCTGATTTGAACCGATGTGCCTTCCCCTTATAAGATCCAAGTATTTCATTAATTAAAGTTTATTTGGCTATAACTCTGGAAGCAATGAAAATAAGTACAACTTGTGATAAATTGTTGAAAAGCTCTCATGAGGGCTTATTACTGCAGTTAAAAAAAAAAGTCCAAAATCCAAATTTTTGGGGATTTTGGGCTTTTTTGGAGACTTTTGGTTCAGTCGAATGCAATCAAAAGGGGAAGTATATAACTGTCCTAAATCTTGGTTAGATTACTTCTAATATGTGGCATTAAATTTTCAACTGAAAAGGTCAAGAGATGAAGCCCTAGAGCAAGGTCACCCTCAGTATCTCCAGATTTCGCCTAATTAAGGACATATTTTTCTTAGGCACATTTGTTAACGATTAAATAATAACAATACATGTAAAAATTTTTGTAAAACCGTAAAACAAAAAATGGTCTACACTACTGCTATGTTGTGACGTCACAGGTGAAACTAGAATTCAATAAATTAAAAATATTTAATGTGTAAAAAATAACTCGGTCTAGGTGGGTCTCAACTCGATCGCCGGTTGACTCAGTACCTGGTGCGTTAAAACTCGGGACTACACCATCTGCCAACTGTACAAGCGAAATGTGTTCTATGTAATTTGTGAAATCACATTAGTGTAGTTAGTACCGACTATCGCCGCTATTACTGCCACATCAGCGCGAATTAAAGACGGTATACGCGCGCGGTTTAGTTAGAGTTATTAAATTAATTAATTAATCGAAAAAATATATTTATATAAAATTATAAATATTTTTAATTAAGTTTTGTGTGTAAGCCGTGCATTCCCTGTCTCCGTGGCACGAGTGATAGCGTCTCGGCTTTTCACGGATCGGAGGTCCCGGGTTCGAATCCCGGCCAGGCGTGGCATTTTCGCACGCGTCAAAAAATGTCATTCATCTCATCCTCTAAAGCAATACCTAACGGTGGTCCCGGAGGTATAAAAAAATGCTGTGCATCAGAAACAACTAACAGTTGTCAGCGTTTTTTATCCAGAATTATTCATTTTAAGGTATTTTTGTTGCTATTTTCTTTTCAGTATATTAATACTAATTAGTCAGTATATTATTTCTTTTTTTAATTTTTAAAATAATTTCTGTATGAAATTGTACAATATGCGAAGAGATGTGAATAAAACAGTAAATTATCAAAAAATTGAAAACCTTTGAATCATATTATTTTTAACTTTTTTAAAATGTTAATTTCGATAAAATGTGACTTATTTCAAATTGTTAAAAAAGGGAGTAATACTTCAAAGGACATACAATTCAATAATTTTTTGTCGTAGAAACTGATCCAATAAAAAACAGATTATGGCGGGAAATTATCTAGTTTTCAGAAAAAAATACATTGATTAGGAAGAATTTAGTTTTTCACGAAAAAATAATTTTTTACCTTTCAAACTTTATAATAAAAAAATCCCCCGTAGCACTTTGTATTCTACAAAAGAATGTATAAAAAATTCCCAGTTTTATTGTTCAAAATCTATTTTTACACTCAGTTAATTATATTTATCTATACCAGGTTACAGACTAACAGCACAGTGACATGATGTCAACAGTACTCTGCAAAGATGCCAAGGCATTTGCGCACAGTCTGACGTGTAACTGTAGATGTGTAGTCTTGAACAGATTCAGGTTGACCATTTCTGAGACGTGTTATTAACTGAAACCCAACCACAAAAGAATACCGGTGTCCACAGTCTAGCATTCAAATCCGTATAAAATCAACTGGCTTTACAAGGACTCGAACCTTTGAACTCTCGAATTCGAAAATCAGCATTTTAATTAATTAAGCAATTTTTATTCTTATAATATTATTGGTCGATTTCACGCAGCTGTAAGGTAAATTTAAAAAAAATATTTTAAAGAAAAGATATCTCATTTTAAAGATATAAACCTACTACTATATGTAAAGTAAAAGTAAATTTTTAACCAGTTTCCGCATCTCGGGGTCGTGTTACGGACGTCGGTCAGTTAAGTCCACCTAAATATTAACCCGGTTAATTGCGTCCCTTACAATTAATTTTACCCGGTCACCTCCACGTCCTTCATAGGAAATTGCACCTTGCTATTCCAAAAAAATTGGTCATAATAATTAGTATAGTAGCTTCCTTTAATCTTTTTTGATTTTAATATTCCAGTAAAAAGTAAAAACACATTTCCAACTTATTAGTGGAAATCAGCTGTAGATTTCCTTTGAAAGGAGCTGCAGTACATGTTTTGTCTATCCATTTATAATAATTTTATCAATTTTCTATATTATTTTATTTTATTGGTAAAAATTTCATGCAGACAGCCTCTACATACTGTATTCTAGAACAGGTTTTTCTGGTGAACTTATTCGTTTGTTCCTGAAGATATATTTTCTTTTCTAGTATCTATTTATATTTTTCTTACATTTTATTTGCTTCTTTTGATAAATGAATATCAAATTTTGATTTTGATGTACATATCACCCTGGAAACGTTTCAAAATATCAAACCAATTTGACATCTCTTACAAACAACATCCCAACCGCGCAGGGGAAGACACTCACTTTCTTGCGATTCCGGTAGCCACACCACCCTCTCCGTTCCGAACCCTGAAGGGCATTACCGGAGGTCGTATTTATACCCTTTAACTGATTATATTTCACAGTCATCAGCCAGCCTTCAGTCAGGATGCCACCGATGCAAATGCCTCGGCAGCCGTTTACATCAGTAAAAGTTATCTCAGTCAACGCCTATGCTTTATTCTTCTTTCGGACATCTTCACTATTCTTTTCCTGCAATATCACTCTCTGAACTAACTAAAAGAGTCCGCGGAAGCGGGAACTCTGCGCCTAGTCCAATTTTAATACCAACGTTAGTGACTGTAAATGCTCCAACCATCGACTAAATAAACAGTCAATACAAAGCTAAACTCATATCGTCCAAAATGTGTTATACGTAACAAGGAAATTCAGACCTACATCCCATCACACCCACTATAAACATCATATCTAACTAAATGAGGAATAAATCCTGTAAACGTATAAATATAACAAGAAGTAGATGGTGATGGGGGTATTGAACCGTTTATATTATTAGCAGTAATGGGAACGCAATTGACGTGTTTGAAAAAAGGAATCAATAGCGGCGGACGGAATTGACCCATCCCGCATGTTACTGCTTACATTCTAAAAATTTTGAAAGCCCCTGAGGTTATTATAAATTAAATAATCAATCACAAAATTAATTTTGAAAATATAATAACGTTTAAAAATAAAATAAATAAATATTTTCAACGTTACATATAATGTTGAAACTATAGTTAAATACCTGAACGGTTGGTTTAAAAATAATAAATATTATTTTTAATGAACTGTGTTATTTATAATTAGATTTATGAAAACAAGTTTGTAGGCTTATATACATTGTGTAGCCCAGGACTTTCATAACCTATTCTGCTCGTGAAAATAATGGAAAATGTTAATAAAAACATATATCCCAAAATGCTTTGCTTATGAGTTACGGCTAGTGAAATATTTCGCTTGGATTTCAGCTATCCCGATGAAGTTAGGTCGTACTGAAATTTTTAGGATGTTAATTAAGGAAGAAGCTTAGTGATTTCTATGGTTTTTGACGTCAAAAATGAAATAAAATAGGTTTCAGATATCGCATTTGTTTCTGGGGTGAAAACCAATAAATTTGGGGAAAAATTCTGTTTTTTATGTTTGACGTGCAATAACTTTACCAAATGGGTACTAAACAAATAAAACTTTTCAACCAAACTTTTAGAGAATTTAATTCTGAAAAAAAATGTGTAAGAAAAGTAGAATAAAACAAATAAAAGTTAATTTTCACCCCAGATTTCTCAAAAGTTACTGCAGATACAGTTCTGAAATCTACTTTATTCAATTTTCAAGATCAAAAACCATAAGAAATCATTAATTTTGCTCCTTAATTAACGTTCCAAAAATATCAGTAAGACTTTATTTCACCGGGGTAGCTGAAATCCGAGCGAAATCTTTCACTAGCCGTAATTCGCAAACGAAATATTTTAGAAAATATGTTTATATGAACTTTTATCATTATTTTCATAAGTAAAATACGTTTAAAAGTCCCGGAAGAATTTCATAGTACACTCTACATATAAGTTACCTTTAATAATTGAAATACATTAATATCCGATATCAGTTGATAGATAGGATCTCTTTTAAAAAATGTATAATATTAGAGTACAATATGAAATGTAAAATACAAAGGAATTCATGGCATAAAAGCAAAAAATAATTTATAAAAGAAAGAAATAGCTATGATGATAAGAAAAATAAACTGGTATTAAGTAAAAAGATGATTTGAAAAGCACCATATTTATTCCATTTTACTACAGCTTTTCCATACTACCCGTTTCATATTATAATATTCTATTATATGCACTGACTCAATGAACATTAAATTGATTATAAGCAATTTAAAATCATTAAAACTTCTCTTAAATCATATTGTTCGTCTATTCAAGCTTCTCTAATAAAAAAAAAAAAAAAAAAAAAAAAAACAATTCGTGAAGTAACACACATTAGAACTACTTTTACAACTATACATTGTAGTTTTTGTAATGTAGTTATAATACATTATAATCATAGTTAGTGAATTATTATTTTAGTAATAGTAGTAGTAATTCATTATGATTATATATTATACTACATTAAGTTAGGTACATATGAGTGAACAAATACTACAAATAAAAAAATAAAAAAAACAGTTAAAATTAACATTCTTTTATATATGTTCATGCTTTCATACATTATAAAAACTATTACTTAATAGAAAGAAAGAAAGAAAACAAACAAACAAACAGAATTACTAACACTTGTTTTTAGTAAATATTAGGCCAAGGAAGGCCAAATAAAGCCGGTTTTATTTCTAAAGAAATTTCTAATAGATCAATATTAGATGTGAATATTCTTAAAGAAAGGATAATATAGAAAATTAAAATGAAGCTATATGTATGCCGGATATGGTAGTAATAAAAGGTGTGTGTAGATAAGTTGTGCTAATATATAATTATATTATATATAAATATATAATATAATATATTTATATTATATATAATATAATATATAATATATATATATATATATATATAAATATTAAAACTACCGTTTTTAAATACCTTAGTTTTGACTAAGGTATTTTAAAATCTTTGGATTTAAAACAAACCTTTGGGTTTGTATACTTTATTTATAATAGTTATAAATTACTATGTCTTTTGTAAATTAGTTTCTTTTCAGATTTCTATAAAACCTGATTATACTTTGATTGTTATTCAGTATATCAGTATTATTCTCACAACCATGAAGCTAATGAACAATGCGTTGGTGAAGGGGGAGGAGCTCTCTGGCCTGATGGGAATGGCGACCGAAGCGAGCTCTGCGGCCCTGAAATCGGTTCCGTAACCCCTTGAGGCTCCGAGGGGAGTCATAGCCTGGGCTGGTCTAGGGGTTAAATTGTCACAAATCAGTTGTTTAACAGCGAACCCACCTGGTTGGTCTATGGTGAACGCGTCTTCCCAAATCAACTGATTTGGAAGTCGAGAGTTCTAACGTTGAAGTCCTAGTAAAGGCAGTTAGTTACTTTTATACGGATTTGATTACTAGATCGTGGATACCGGTGTTCTTTGGTGGTTGGGTTTTCAATTAACCACACATCTCAGGAATGATCAAAATGAGACTGTACACGACTACCACTTCATTTACACTCACACATATCATCCTCTGAAGTAAAACCTGAACGGTAATTCTCGGAGGCTAAACAGGAAAAAGAAAGAAAAGATGTTTAACAGCTGAATTTTAAAGCGATTCAGAGATCCAAATCCTAATTAACGTTTATTACACTTATACGGATCTTAATACTAGACAAAGGATACCGATGTACTTTGATGATTGGGGTTCAATTAACCACACGTCTAGAAATGGTCGGCGTGAGTCTGTACAAGACTACACCTCATTTACATATAATCCTCATCTCATTGGGCCATGAAATGGGGGTTGCTTATTATTCAAAAGTTGAACTGATTGCAACGTACACATTAGGGGGGGAAATAAATAAAAATCTATATTTAATATTTGGTGTAAGCCGGTTTTAATCCATCGATAGTTAAATCGATTTAAAAATAATATATACTAATAATAATAATCGTTAATAATAATATTATTATAATTATATTTTATAGTTATTCTATGTAAATTAACAACAGATTTTTAACTGGTGATTTTTGTTTTTTATGTATATTAATAGTAATTTTTAAATATTTTTATTTGATAACTTATTAAAAATTACAAATAATATATATTATTAAAATAAATTAATAATAAAAATATATTTTACTTAGGGTATGGTAATATAATTTGCCTACGGATAAAGAAGATTAAGTTACATACAGTATACAATACATAAACAGTGTACTGTTGTCGAGTGACCTTATTCGACTACTAATATTATCTGGAAAGAGTGAAAGTGTCGGCACAGGGTCAAAGGTCATTGGTCAAGGACGACTAGTGGGAACATCATCATCTATAAGCAATAACCTATGACGACCGGTCTCACATGTAATAATAATATTAATAGTAATTTAATAAAATAATAATAAAATTGACCAATGACCGAACAGAAAAAGGATGATGACGACAAATTATTATTTTTCTATCAAATATACGAGTTTTACTACATTCCGTTTAGTTACTGTTTTTTTTTTGTTCTTTTTTTGTGTATGTTGTGTTTGTATTGTAGCCTTCAACATAAATCAAGTAGTATAATTTATTTAAATTATATTAATGCTGAACAAGTGATTTTTCATTATGCCTAAATATATCGTATATAGAATATTAAATGAATCTATAATATATTAGTTTGACAATCCTTCATGTGAGAACTTACAATTATTTTATGAAAATGCGCATTTAAAATCAATTTTTAACCTTTAACATCGTAAAATATATTTACCTTAGAAATATAATATCCATTTTACTACACGATTCCGGGCAACCATAATATAGAAATTTATAAAAATATATGTAAAAGAAATCTTCATATATAAAGCAATGTGTTCTGACCGACTGACTCGTCAATTCCCAGCTAAACACGCTAAACCAAAGTCGGTGGTTAATGGAGTCGGTAAATTTTGGAGGGTACATCTTTTACATTATAACGTTAGTACCCACTAAAAAATAATTTTGAAAAACTCCGTTTATAAGGGGTGAAAAGAGGGGGAAGAGAATCTTTTATATAGATTTTATATTTCAGCAACCGAAACTATTACACACGTGGAAATTAGTATTTAAAAACAAATTGACACGTTTCTCACCGTAAAAAAATTCAATTTCGGTAATGGAAAATGAAGGGAAAATTTATTAAAGAAAATATTATATTTCAGGAGATCCTGTTCTTTCTAAGCACAGTCTCCTTTTTAAAGTGTGAGCACCTGTAATACTACTATTGTGGAACATTAAACCACCAAAATTCTTTAGTGGCACCAGATTCCAAGTAATAATCCTCCAATGAAATGTGATTGAGACTACGGGGCCAATCCGCACGTTCTTTACCCGCGATTCCCACATGGCTATGGATCCAGTAGAAACTCACTTGTTTGTTGAGACGGTTTAACTTAGCGATTACATTATGAATTTCGGTAACGATAAGATGTCTAGAATCCAAATCTTCTAAGTTTGGAGTGGATTACACGAATAGCTACAAATAAGGATAACGGTATTTTGGTTTAAGGATATTCAAAACCTTTCTTCTGGCATACACTTCAGCATTGCCGACACTTGTAATACCAGGTAGAACGAATATATAGGTTCTGTCATTTACAACAAAAACGCATCCAACGGTATCATTATGTTTCGACCCATCTGTGTATACTACTGTGTTATGGGTCTGTCTTGGATAGAAAATAGTAAAATATTTGCTGAAAGATGATAGGAGTTGTTGATCTTTTATTATATATGATGAGGCCATAATTAAAATTTATGGGGTCAAGTTTTCACGGAAGATATAAACAGCAGTAGGTTGGGAAAATAGAAGGTGTGTCAAAATTTAATAGGTACAGTAAATGCCGGGTACCAACACCTATTGGTGCTGTATAACGTGGATGATATTCATACCATTGTAAATGAGGGGTTTGGAGAACTGTTTTTAAAACGATGATTTAGTTATCCTTTAAGACGAACAGAGTAAGATGCTAGCAGCTGGTGCCGTCTATCCCAAATTTATGGTTCACCGCAATCAAAATTTATGCTATCGAAAGGGATTGATCTAAACGTACCTATAGCGAGATGAAGAAAAGTGTGGTGTACAGCATCCAACATCTTAATAACGGTTTCATACTTCGCTTTTAACTGTTTTATATGTTTGACACACGTAAAACGACTATTAAAAATAAACCTAAAAATTTAATGTAATTAATCAAACAAAAAAAAAAAATAAATATTATAAGTTATGTATTATGTAATTATTACTGTATACTCAATCATATTCATATACTCAATCAATACCCATTTAAATTAGTATCGTTTAATAATAAAAATTTATTACAAATAAACTATTACAAAGACAAATATGTGTGTGAAAAAGCTATGCCAATTAGTATAATAACCTAAAGGAAAATATATTAAAAATGGAATATATATATATACTAGGAGCAGCAGCGGCAATCTGAAGTTGCTGAAATCTGAAGTTTTGCATGTGAAAATTTTGTGAAGATTGGTTGAGTGGTTCTTGAGTTACGCTCAATTAAAGTCTCACAGTATTTCTCATATGGTGTATTTTTCATATGCGCTTATGTGGTTAGTTACAGTGGTGAGTGTTTAAATTTGATGTTTGTGTGTAGGGTCTACTTGTTAATCGGACGCACGTAGGACGTTGTACTCTGAAAATCAAGTGCATTTCTTCCTAGAAATAGTGAAGGCGTCGGAATCAAAAAGTCGGACATCTTGCGTAATTTTTTTCATTTTTAACAGGACGAAGGTATCATGTTCTTATTTTACTTTGAGCGACTTTATGTAAATTTTTTTTAAAGGCCGATTAATAATTTAAATAAAAATAATATTAAGAAAAGAATAAAAGTGAATTAAAAAGAAAAAACTCAAATAGAATGATTAATTCTGAGTTTTTTATGTTTGTGAGAAATTAAAATTTAATAATATAGTAACTGTTTAGGTTTGAGTTATTTTTTAAGCTAAAATTTAAAAAAGAATTGAGCAAGTATTATTACTTTTTAGTTACTCCTCCGATCTCCGTAGTGGAGTGGTAGCATCTTGGCCTTTCATCCGAGGTCCCGAGTTTGAATCCTTGTCAGACATGGCATTTATCATACGCTAAAAAAATTTCATTCAGCATTCCCAATCATAAGCTTTGAGCTTATATATTGAATTAATCATCCAAAAAAGAAAGAAAAAATGTTATTTGTGAATTTTTTTAAAGCGGTTTTGTATTTTTTTTAACATTTACGAAACAAATGGAAGAAGAAACAGTGTGTTTTTTCTTAAAAGATTCAGTAACCCAGAAATAATTACATCAGCTTAAATTAACATTTTTTAAATGTTCAATAATTTATTAACAAAAGAATAAAACTATTTGTTTTTTACTGTGCACCGTAAAAAATATTTATAAGTACGCTAAATTGATAACATAAATTCTAAATGTGTAAAGAAATTTTGCTCTTTATGAAAATAAACACACTGTATTGCAGAATTGAATAAGTCTAATGCTACAAGAAAATAGTAGTATAACGATGCCCTGCGCAGCGACTGTCTGTCTGCCTCGTTCAAGCAAGCTTTTATTTTCTTCGTACGCAGTGTATGTGATTGAAATGTATAATTCTACCTTTGTAACTGCTCTAATGGATTGGGCTGAGAAATTTGAAATTATTTTTGACAATCATAACTTAGTGTTGCATTTTGTTTAACCACTGCGGCTTCGCAGAATTATCTCATTAATTTATTGGTTAAATTTTTTGATAAGTCAAGTTTTTCACATTAGTTATGTAAAATTGTTGTTTACAATAATTTTACATTCCGTTCGCATGCATTCCGAACGCATGTGAACGGAAAGTCGCTGTGCAGTACGCTTTAGATTTGTGTGATGCATTATGTGTTTTCAGCGTCAGGTTGGTTGCCCTGTGGTTTCATTGGGCGTTGTTCAGTAATGAACTAAGACGTCAGTCGTTGCATTGTGATTGAATGTGCTTCATTTCGATTCCTTTTTCGGAATCATTTGTTGCGAAAAATGTAATGGTTCTTTCGGTAGAGGAACGCATTTTTTCTTGTTGAACACATCTTTTGTGAATGTGGCAACAAGTATACGGACTTATTGAAGCATACGTTTTCTGAAACGTTTCGAAATACTCTTGTTCGCAATTTAGTTCGAACTGTTATCAAAAAATTTCGGGCAATAGACTTTTTTGAAGACGCTGATCGATGTGGAAAACCATTTAAACTAAACAAACAGAAGCTGCTTGATATTTCGAATGTTATGGCCGAAAGTGCATAAAAGTTAATGGGTACGTTCGCATAGCAGCAAGATAACGGTTACTGTTACTGTTACTTGTTACTGCACTTAAAGCTGTAAAAAAAAGAACTGAAACTATTACTCTACAAAGTAATGTTTGTACAAGTATTGAAACCTACAGATCATGCCAAAAGAGTAAATTACTGTCAATAGTTTAAAAGTTTTATTGACCAAAATACCGTTGTATCCTCAAAATTACGTTTTTTACACAAGAAGCGCGGTTTCATCTGGGAGGGTTTATTAATTCATAAAAGACATGAATGTGGTCAACATCTAACTCACATGAATTACACGAAGGGAAGATTGGAGTCTGAGTCGGTGTGAGTAGAAGCGTATTGTGGGTCCAATCTTTTTTGAAAATACAGTTAATAGTGGTCGTTATTGTGCTGATTTAACAAATTTCATTAGTAAGTTAACAGAAGTGGAAATCAATTACAGTTGATCCAGCAACATGACACCACAGTGCACACAGCTAACAGGTCAATGACGGTTTTACGAAATTTCTTTGGTGAATGAATCATTTCGAGCAGTTTGTGGCCTGCAGTGTATCGTAACAAACCACACACGATTGGCGAACTAAAAACCGCAACATCGGCATACACACAAGATAATCCAGTTATTGTAATATCCGTTTCTATAAAATAATGAAATAAAAATACAAAGTAATAATTAATCGTCATTACACTTCCATAATTCCAGTGCACAGCAACTTTCCGAACGCTCTGTATTACCTATATCAGAACCTCTACCTCAAGTTTAGTGCTTTCAAATTCAGCCAAACGTTACCGATTTCTGTATTATTATATACATGAACTGATAATTCAGTCAACTGCAAAATCCGATAATACAGACAATAATTTTCCACAGATAGTTTATTAGACCACCAATATTTTTTCATATATACACTATTCTTTTCGTAATTTATCAAATCTCACCTTTTATTAAATACAATGCATGAAGTAATTGTCTTAAGTATTAGTATATATGATAGTTTTATTGAATTATAATTCATATTAGAATAATAGTTTTATTTGTAAAAATAAAATGGCGAAGTAGCTCCTGGTGATGATAAAAAGTATCAGATTAGTTTTTTGATAAATGTTTATGTAATTTCAGGCAGATGAATCACCAGATCATTAGAATCTGCATTCATTAGAATGCAGAAGGCAATAGGAAACCACTGCATTAAAGATCCTTAAGGATATCCTTATTCGATCACGGCAATGGGATGGACCCTTATGTAAAAGATTTCGGTTTCTGTTTTGTGAAAGATTTCGGATCAGTTTCTTAAAGTTTTATCAAACTTTAATTTTTGTTCATTTAATCTACATATACGATACTCAAATCTAGCAATGGCGAAGCATTGCCGGATCAGATAGTTCCATGCCATATTTAAGTCGGTACCATATTTTTTGAGTACTAAGGAACCATAAAACCAGATAAATATGTTATTAAAGATATTATGCTTCTCTACGAATAATTGTATATATGCATTAATAACACAATTAAATTACAATCATATTTAAAGTAAAAAAAAAATTTGTTATAACATTTATAGCTACTCGTTTTTTCCCGGTACAGTAAAGGTCATCCTCTACAAAAGATAATAAAGTAAATTTATTATTAAACAGTACCAAGAAATTTAAATATTAAATATTTATATTACATACAGTTTAGGGGAAAGTTAAAAGACTGAATAAAAATAATATACAAAAGTAATTTTTATTAATTCATTTATGTCTGTAGTTCTAAATTACAGTAGGATATGTTACATGTATACGGGTTAAATACAATATGATAATAATATGATTATGACAAGATAACGTCATTGTTCGGCTGAAATTGAACTCAAATAAGGAAATAATAAAAGTAAAATTACTTTCAAGAGAGGAAAAAAGTAAATATTACAAAGAAAAAAAATTGAATTATTAATATTCATCTTAAATTATACAAAAAACCCTCTCTTATTAATAACAAATATTGTAGGAATAACTACAAAAAAAAGTAATAATAATTATATAATTAATAAATTATTACTATTATTGAAATCTTTATTTTCAAAAAAATCTGATATGGACACCACAAGACTTCATTTTACGCCTATTGTATTAGATGTACACATTTTTAAAAGTACAGAAAATGTTATTTCACTAATAACCTGATTTTTTGCATATTTTTTATTTTTTATTGTTATTGATATTATTGAATTATTATTTATTACTTTTTCTTTACAATGAAAGGTTAATAATTATTAATACATCAATATATTTAAATTTAAATTAAAAAAAAGGAAAATGAAAAGGTTGAAGACAAAAAAATACTAAAACAGGAAGAAATATTGCAAACAAAGAATAAAAACATTAAGAGAATATGATAAATATAAAGAGGAATAAAACATTAGACCAAGGAAAGAATAAAAAGATTAAGAGAGAAAATTTGAAAACTAGAAAACGTGTACACAAATTAAGATCAGAAGAATTATATTCAGTCAAAGAGCGATTAAATGATTTGCAACAAATAAATGAAATGATGATCAACCTCGACTTAGGGAGAATATTGTCCGAAAATATCAGAGGAGTAATGAACTAAATGATAAGAATTTTTTGCAATTTATTAAAGATCGGCGATGCATGCCTCAGCGTATATGTTGTTTTTGTGAGGGTCTATTTTTTAGTCACTCTGTAGTTAAATTTAATGTAAAATTAAACAGAAATTCCAGAATAATTAAATAAAAATTAAACAGAAAAAATTAAACTAGAAAAACCAAAAATAATACGATGCTAACTTATAATTTTCCATTAATATTAAATAATCAGATGTTTCACAAAATTTATTACACATACACATATGTAATAATGCCTATTAAATTACATATAAACATTTTTAAACACGTCAAATTTTATTTCGCTAATAATTTCTAATTTAATTTCTTTTTTATTTTATTACTGAATATTTATTTATTGTATTTTTTTTTTTACAATCACGGGCTAATAATTATTAATAAATCAATATATTTAAATTAGCAAAAAAATTAAAATATAGGAGATGAAATCTGATTTGAACCGAAGTGCCTTCCCCTTATAAGATCCAAATATTTCATTAATTAAAATTTTATTTGGCTATAACTCTGGAACCAATAAAAATAAGTATCACGTAAAATATATCGTTGAAAATCTCTCAGTGAGAGCTTATTACTGTTGTTAAGAAAAAGTAAAAAATCAAATTTTTTGAAATTTTGGCTTTTTTAGACATTTTTGGTTCAGTCGATTGCAATGAAACGGGAAGGTACGCAACTAGATGTTACAACAGTTTTAAACCCAAAATTTCAGCATCCTACGGCTAATCGTTTTTGAGTTATGTGAGATGCATACGTACGTAAAGACGTCACGCCGAAACTAGTCCAAATGGATTCAGGGATGTTCAAATTGGATATTTCCGTTGAAATCTGAAACCGAAATTTTTCGCGATCATAATACTTTCTTTACTTCGTTCGTACAAAGAAGTAAATATATTGAAAAAAAGAAATAAAATAATGATGATGAAAAAAGTTTTAAAAATTAATCTTTTCTTTTTTAACTTCTGGGAATTTAAAAATTAACCTGTTTACGATTAATTTTTCGTATGAAATGATTTTAATTAGTATTAGTACGAAGTTAATGGGATGTACGAAGTTTTTTTCGCGTTCCATACTGGATTGAATTGAATTACGTAGAGCTTAAACAAAAAAAAAAAAACTTATAAAAAACTTATTATTTCCACCTCACTATCTTATCTAATTTTTATATCATTTTGACCACGAATTTATCCAATTATCGAATATTTTCTATGTACTAGTAGTAGCATTGCAATCAGGTTGGTTAATTAAAAACAAAAACCAAAAATTTAATTTTGATATGGAGACGATGTAAATATGAATAATAATAAAGAACTACCTATGTGACGAAAATTAATGAGTGAAATTTTGAAGTCACAAATGTAATTAAACAATTAGCGTTCAAGGGATCGACTATAATAACTGCAAAAAACTGATAAATTCAGCTAAGTAGACTTCCACCTTACCCACCGGTTTGGTCAAGTGAACTCGTCATCGCAAATCAGCTGAGTTCGAAGGTTAAAATCCTAGTAAAGGCAGTTGTATACCGGTGTTCTTTGGTAGTTGGGTTTCATTTAACTACACATCTCAGGAATGGTTGACCTGGGACTATACACTTCGTTTACATTCATACATATCATCCTCTGAAATAATAACTTATGGTGGTTCCGGAGGCTAAACAGAAAAAGAGATTGCCAACTTAGGCAACCTAGTTAGGCAACCACTTATAGCTACTGTATGCGGATTCCCTAACTGAAGGAAGTGGAATGAATCATTCACAAAACTAAGGTATCATCGGGTCTGCTAGACCGAAAGACATCAGTACCGAAAAGTATTCAGTAGACGGACTGAAGGAGAATCCTATCGGAAGAATGCAAATATCTTGCTACTTCCGAGGAATAACTCGAGTAAAAATATTTTTCACCAACACGATCTATAAAAATTCGGAACGCAATCCCTAACTCCGTCCAACTTAAAACGAAACTAAAAATAAATACATAACCGTAATTAAAGCTTAAATACATGCCAGATAAATAAAAATATCCAGCAGCATGGAACAGATGTCGAGAATCTGGAATAAATAGGGGGATAAAACATTCCCGACACATCCTTGCGTTCCGTTCCGTCCGGAAACTGATTAGCAGGCGAAGTCTTTTACGAGCAAAACTGATTACAGCAGTTATAAAAATTGTTGTTACAACAATATTTTGCTCTTTTTAGAAGTTATTTTAAAAAGAGTACTTTTATTTTGGAAGTATCATTACTTCTCTCAATAATGAATAATTTTAATTATTTTATACATATTATAAAAATGAATAAAACGAAAATAGCTACTTCATGAAAAGTGGGCGGTAACTGGAAAACCTTTTATTCTAAAACTACCTAATTCTGGCTAGAACATTGAGAAAGTAATTACTTAGTAAGAAGTTCACAGAAATTACTTTTAAAAAAATTTTGCGCTTTTTATATTGGCTTGAAGTGAATTAGATTAAATAAAAATAGAAAGCTGGGTAATTTTTATTAATTTTTCTTTAGTTATTCGGAAAAGAATTTTCAAAGGTTTATCGAAGATTACTAGGAAATATAAATTAAGTAAATAATGTAAACTTCTGTGAAGTCTTTTTCATCATTACGAAGTAAATGTTTAGACTTGAAATTCATCAGGAAAGACATATAATGTAAATTTTATTCATGATTTAAGTGTAAAAATTTCTTATACATATTCCTACCAAAATTCATTATTATTTTCAACAATTCCGTGACAGGTACTTTTTTCATCTCATCATTACTATCAAATCTACTGCTGCTTAAACTCTTAAAACAAATAAAAATGAGGGAGAAAAATTGAACTGCACAGTGAGTGCTCCCATACTTCCCAGACAAAGTTTAGAAGCAGTATTGAACTGTTCTATCAGAATCCAAATGAGCTTGATATTAGGCCATCTTGATAATTTTATATATACGCTTGACATCAGTCAAAACTGGAAGGACCGGGCTGAATGGTCAGGGATTGCAGAATTTCTGCACTATTTGACTGGGGAACGGATTGCGGAGGGAATCTAGGGTGCTGATAGGTCTTGTTCCTGCGTACTTAGTTACGATTTCTTGTTAGTTTTGTTTTTGTTTTGTTACAGTTATATACGTGCTGGTTGTTATGTTATCAGTTATATTTTCCTGTTTTTTCTTGTTTGTGTCGTACGTGAACTCACTTTACGTTTCGGATAGTTAGGCGATTCAGTTCCTTCGACGACTGTGGTTTTCAGTCTTGCTTGAGACAGGTATAGAAACATCGATGGGAATGTTGCTTATGGCATTCGCATCGATGGAATCCTGAGCCGACGCGACTCCAAAAAGATGACCTCCAGAAAAGCCCATCAGGACTAAGTACGGAGGGGATAATGGGAGGGTGTCTTACCCCAGGAAATCAGGTTTATATTACATAATTGAATCAATTATACGTTTTGAAGTGTACTTGTGAATTTATTGTATTGTTTTTTGAAGTATACTTGTGAATTTATTGTCGTAGGAAGAGGAAAAGACTCTTCCAGCCACCGACCGTCCGCACAGGCGGTAGTATCGGGCTCCCCTTTAGTCTGACTTTGCATAGTTAGTGGAACATCCTCTGAGTTAGCGTTAGGTGAAAAAGTTCTCTTATTTCTGTACGATTAAATAAAATACTTTTGCTATTATATTTTGTTTAAATTGACTATATTTTATCTAAATTAATTATAATTTTAAAAACTAATTTTAAGGTATTTTAGTCCATTTAAAATTTATAAGCTATCTTTCCAACATATCAGTTTTTTTTTTAGCAACTATTGGAAATGAATATTTTGCTCGTATCCAGTTTCAAATGAAGACTCTTCAACAAAGATTCAATTTCATTCTCAATCTAAAAACCATTATAGAATATTCTTGGAAATAGATGTAAGTTGGTATGCTGTATAATTCTTTGCCGATATATATTAAAATAATTCTTTATAGTTTTTATTTAATTTCACGATTGTTTTATTTACCGTAGCAAGCAACGCATGTGGAAAACTGACTAAACATTTAATATAAGCTTATATACGACACCTATTTCGGTAAGTTTTCGTCAACGTAACAAAAGAATAAATAAACATTTCATTGTAAAATATTTTTTGATGTATAAAAAATCAAAAAGGAAAAATTCTTCATCTCCTCCATAATTATTAGACTTATGAATTCATCAAACGCTTACTTACGCAAAGCAAAGAAAATACAGTATCATGAAGTTACTCAGTATCATGGAAGGAGTAGATATAGAGAGAACGAGGAATTGGTTGTTGCTAAGTTATGACGTAAATAAATTATTTTCTTCCAAATGGTCAACAGTTAGGAATAATCAGACGGAGAAGTTCAATCGGGTTCGCATTGGCTCTTTAATATTTCACGCTCTTGTATTTCTGGCAAAAAAGATCTCAAACCAACTAGAGATAGTCTACCTGGACCAAGAAGCTCGACTATCCACCTTGCCTCTCAATCTAAATTACTTAAAACTAATCTTTGTTCCAATTGAAGTATGTAAACTTTCATAATTTTAATTTATATAAATAAAGCATTCTATTTATAATTACACGATTTTCTTGTGTTAACTTTAGCAAAAAATCTGATGTGGACACCACATAACTTCCTTGTATGCCTATTAAATTACATATACACATCTTCTTTAAAATGAGAAGTACAAAAAATGTTATTTCATTAATAACTTCTGATATTTTTCCATTTTTTTATTTATTTTTTATTATTATTATTTATCGTATTTCTTTTTACAATCAGAGGTTAATTAATAGATCAATACATTTAATTAAAAAAAGTTAAAAAAAAAGAAAAGGAGATGAAGCCTAATTCGAACCGATGTGCTTCTCCTTGTAAGATACAAATATTTCATTAATTACAATTTTATCTGGCTTTAACTCTGGAACCAATGAAAATAAGTACTACTTATGATATACCGTTGAAAATTTCTCATTGAGAGCTTATTACTGCAGTTAAGAAAAAGTAAAAAATCCAATTTTTTTTTTTGATTTTGGGTTTTTTGGACACTTGTGGTCCATTCCATTGCAATCAAAAGGATAGGTGTACAACAAGACATTACAACAGTCCAAAATCGAAAATTTCAATATCTTACGACTAATCGTGTTTGAGTTATGCGAGATACATACGTACGTACATACGTCACACGTGTAAATCGATCCAGGAGTGGTCAAAATGGATATTTCCGTTGAAATCTGAAAACCGAGATTTTTTGCGATTACAATACTTCCTTTACTTCGTACAAGGAAGTAAAAATAAGATCTACAACAAATTATATTTTAATTAACAGGGGAACCTGGTGATCAGATATTTCCTTCATATAAACGTATTTATTAAAAAAAATCCATTTTTAAAACACCTATTTGATAAATAACAGATGTTATGTATACTATATATGTGGAGAGTGCAAGTGGAAAAAAGTCTATGAGTCAACAGCAAAAAAATAATTCGTGAAGTCCAACTGCAAACACATTCTATTTACAGTTACTTAGATATTCTAATACGTGACTCACACAGTGCTACTTACTAGCATTTCCTGAGTAGCAGATAGAAACGGTAAGGCTGAACAAATCTTTCTATTAAAATATGCGAGTAGAATTATACTATGCTAATAAAGTAAACGAATTTCACCTTTATTAATTTTACAGATTGTCATAGGTCACATCAACAAAGTAGCTTTCGTCAACTAGCATAATAGTGTGATAGCCCACGCTGCTGTAGGAACTTGTGAACATCAGTTGCACGTGTTCCAGTTGGTAACACTTTTATTTATCAATTTATTATTTCTTTTACTGTAATGTTGTTTTTAAATATAATCGATAAATGGTATAATGAAACATTGTTACCAACTGTTCAAATCTCTTTTGAAAGAACTTAGACCAACAATAAAAAAACCGATCTGGTTGCTTAATTTTTTACAACCTAAAATGTTTTAGGTATCTAAATTTTAATTTGTTCAAAATAATCCTTAATTTGAACCGGTTTAGGTTGGGTTAGAAACGGATTTGAAAGATCTAGAAACGGAAATGTGGAAAGAAGAATGAAGTTGTTTGGCCATATTTATAGAATGAGTAACAACAGACTTATAAAATAATTATTTGACTTTTACAGAAAGAAAAACAAAAATAGGGCACCGTTCAGTAAAGCAAGACCTAAAAAACTAAATAAAAATTGAAATAAAACAATAACAAATAGATTGAGGATTTCAAACTAGATAAAAAGGAAAAACTGAAGAATAGCTCCAGAAAATTTACAGAAGATCAAGAACAAGCTCTCTCGGAAAGAATGAAAAAGAACTGAAAACAGCGAAAATAGGAAAGAAAATGCAACGAGATGTAAAAATCGAAAGAAGAAAAAATAATAAAATTATAGTGGAAATATAATAAAAAAATTATTATTAACTTATTTAATGTTTTTTTTAATACTTGGGAAGTGGCAACAACACATTCTTCTTGAGATGGCAGGTCATCCTGAATATATAAATAAACTGATAATGTAAAAATTAAACTGATGGTTTTTAAATTAATTTCAGATTTCATTCATTTAATTTTTTTCTTTTCAACCTTCTGATCAAGTTTACACGTTGACATCTTTTAATTTCTATGATAAAACTGTTTATATTGCTTAAAAAAGTATCCTTTTGATACGATTACAAAGAGAAATAACCGTTTTTAAATACTGTTTGTCACCAAAGTAATTACTCAAAGACCAAAAGTTTGATTTCAGGGTAAAGATAAAAATCGATCCTTAAACTGTATGTAGTTAAGTATTTTATAAAACTTTGTCGTATTTTTAGTTTTATTTTAAATCACAAATAACTTTACATATCACTTTATGCGTCTCAGCAAATTAAGTTTTATAATTATAGCAGTATTTTAAGCTAATAAAAGTCGTAACATTTAATATACTCGTACAGAGAGTCAGAGAATCAATCGGTCTAACACCAAAAAAATAAGCTTTACTAGAGAATACAAATAGATACAAAAAAATGTATCTTTAAAACGAATATTTTATGGTTTACAAAAAGCTATGCTAAACAGTTACGACAATAAATTGGAAAATGGAAATACACTTCAAAAACCGTCACAAAAATTTTGCTTAAAATCTAAACCTAAGTGACATTTGGGTTGTTAAACAATCATCACTGCTAGGTACTATAGAAAAAATTAGATATAAAACTATACGTAAAAATTTTTTGTTGTTTTGTTTTTAATATAGTATATTAGTAACTTTTATCCGATATCGTGAATTAGTTTTTACAATACTATTAGTCAAAGAAGACCAAAATTGTTGTTCACAGTTGGTAGGTTTATAGTTGCGTTTTTTAAGTTTATTTCATACATTATATTTATTTAAAAATTATTATTTAAAAAATTTGTGTAAGTGTTGCATGGCTTTACCGGCGATTAATAATAAAAAAATAATAGAATTAGAGCCAAAACCAGAATATATATTTTTTAGAAATTTTAAGTAAACGTTTTCTAAAAATATTCATGTATTTTTAATCTATTAAGCTTAAGGTTAAGCTTAATAGATTTCCTGAAGCAAAATTTTTGTTAAACCTAACATCCTTCAACAAAAACTAAAGTAAGAAAAATAACATTTTCAACAAACTTTTGTAAATCTGAGGTCTATAGTTTTAAAACATATTGAACATTTTTTGATAGCTGTATTAATGATGTATAAATTTTACCGCGAAAGACCGAAATTAGATAATGTTCACCGGTGATTGTCCAAAAAAAACCAAATACGTCGGTAAAAGAATTATTCGGATCTTCACCGATATATATCGACAAACACACAAAAGCTCTGCTGGGGGTCGGAAAGATTAATAGAAATAAAAACGAAAATCACCCTATAACAATCTAAGATAAACAAATTATACAAGAAACCCCCGTAAAAAAATAAAGTTTAAAAAATTTAATCCATGTTGAAAGTTGAATAAAAATATATTTAAAAAAAAAAAATAAAGGGCAAACTATCTGACTATTTATTTGTGTTGTTATCGTTCATCCATACAGTTAACATATTCTGTATATACTGATTGGCACTTTGAATCTATAAAATGTTGAAAATTTGAATAATTTTTTTTATAAATACGTTAAATTTGATTAATCTCCTACAGTATTGCAGAATAATATATATAATTTGTTTATTTAACATTAATTGGACGAGGTTACCGAGCGAAGCGAGCGTAAATTATGTTTGGCTTAAATTTAAACTTCCTTTTTTACGAGAGTTTCTCGTAATCTAATCACCTTAAAGATTGGTATTGGGTATTTTTTTTTAATTTCTAGTTATTGTTTGGACTCCTACCACAGCTTATCTGTGTTTATCGGTATATATCGGCCAAGGTCCGAATAAGCAAATATTTCGGTCTTTCACTGACGTATTTGGTATATGTCGACATTCACTAGAGAATATCGACATTTGGCAGAAGAAAATCGAAATTGTTTTTTTTGCGAAGTTCCCCCCCACCACCTCAACGAATTAAAGAAAAAGTATATGAACACCTCATTTATATAAATATTTGAGCCAAATTTGAAGAAAATCGATATAATCAATCCTGAGATATAAGATCAAAAGCAGAACGACACACAAACGTACATGGAAGTATGCTATTTTTTTTTTGGGCTAGATGAACTATTTGAACCCTAAAACGTGAAGATTTGCAAAAAACCCGATACCACATTTTCGAAATCATCATTATCATACTTTCCCTTTTAATGTTGCTATTCTAGCTATATTAGCTGGAAGAATAAAAATTTAATGCTTACGTATGTTGCATCACCACACACTAAACAACTCTGAGAAGTATCTTTCACCTCACCAGTCCCTCTTTTTTTCTATTTAGAGGTATGATTTTGAATTTCTGATTGTTTCCATTTCCTTTTATATGAGATACGAATAATTTTTTTAAAATTTCCCCGGCCTTTCTTCTTAGCATATATTTTATCGTTGTAGGACTATTATAATCAAACTTTCTCCTCTCATGATCGATCACGACCAGTTTACTACTCTAAATTATCCTAATTCAATTTGTTTTTGTTCATTTTCCTCATTATTTCTTAATCTTTTGTTCTCTCATTTCCTTTAATTTAATTTTCTTTAAGTTCCTCTATTATCACCATTTCGAATGCAACCATTTTTTTGCTTTCTATTTTCTTAATATCCATGTTAAACATGCAAACCTGCATTTAGTTTATTAAAAAAAAAAAAAAAAATATTCTCCTAGTCTGCCTTCAACTTATTTAACAATAACTGGATTTTTCTATTAAATACTTTGTTTACTATTTCTGGGTTTTTTCAGGCCGTCCTGCTACTCGACAACCCGAAAAGGATGCTTCGTTATAATTGTTTAATTTTTTGTTTGATGTAGTACTAAATTAATTCTCCAGAGCGAGAAGGGGCGAGAATAATTTACTTTCTTCTGGCACATATTTATTGAGATTATTATGAATGGATATGAAATTCATATAATCATGTTTTTGACATGATACTTCATAAATAAAAATCTAACATCACTGTAGCAGATTTTGAAGTTAATACTGTGATACATTACTTCACTTTTTTTTTTTATTATTTGTTATTGAATAACATACACCGTAATTGTTTTGTTTTTTATATCATGAATGTCTTAGTTTACTTTCATAAAAATCAATGCATTTTATTTAAATAAATTGAATCAACATTAAAAAATTATTTAAAAAAAAACACAAAATTTTCATTTACCTGTTTTACTACTGTTCTGTTGTAGAAATATAATGGAATTATACTGTTGTGTAGTTTCCACATATAAATAAATAATAATAATTATATATATGCACAAATCAAATTTAACCACTCAGTCTTGGAATAATGATCACTATTCTCAAAAAAAGATTAGACCCACAATGCACGTTCTACTCATACCGACCCAGACTCCAGTTTTTGCTTTATTGTAATTCATGGAGGTTAGTTGTCGATCACAGACGTGTGTTTTGTGGATTAATATACCCTCCCAGGTGAAACCACGCTTTATCTATAAAACACGTAATGTGTTTTATACATATAATGTGTAATACCTACGGAATTTTGGTCAATAAAACTATAACAATAATTTAATCTTTTGGTATTATCTGTAGGTTTTAGTTCTTGACCACACACTTCTTTATAGGGGAAAAGTTTCTGTTCTTTTCTTATAGCTTTAGGCGCAGTAGCAAGTTTGATATCTTGCTGCTATGCTAACTTACGCATTGACATTGATGAACTTTCGGCCATAGCATCCAAAATATCAACCAGGTTCTGTTTATTTATGTAGTCTTCTACTTCAATCAGCGTCTTCAACAGAGCCTGTTGTCCGAAATTTTTCAATTTGCAACAAGGAGATGCATTTTTACAGTTACAGTAAATAGCGAATGCTGTCAAACTATGATTCGTGTTTTTTTGTTGGGAAATTTGAAAAATTTTTATTTACATGAAATGTAGTTACAACACGATTGTTCTACATGCCACACAGCTGTTGAAATAATTTCAGTTATTTGCGTCAAAAATTTGATAAATCAATAATTTCACAAAATGGTAATGTCAATTGGCTAGCAAGATTGTGTGATTTGACTTCTTTAGACTTGTTGCTTTGGGTTATGTTTTGTCAGCTCCATCATGTCTATAGCAACAAACCACTTACTATGCGAAAGAGTCAAGAAAAGATTTTCTGAACGACTTGGCTACGTCAAGCAAAGCCTTGGAGAATAAAATTAAAAAAAAAAAAAATAGAAGCATTTAAATTTGGTAAGGGGTTATTTTTTAACAACAATAAAGAAAAAAAAATTACATGTTAAATTGAAACTTTCCGTGTTTTTGAAAATTGTTTATAATTATATATGATTAATTTTTATTAATAAAAATATATAACGTTTCATGGATTAAAATTTTTAAATTAAAATCACTGGTAAAAGGATTATATTTTAATGCTCCATGTTCTTTTACTTTTTTATAACATATTTATGTATTCATTTGTATATTGATGATTTGAATAGAATTATTATTAAAATATAAAGAAAGAGTTTTTACAAGATTGTTAAGTAGCATTTTATTTTTTTTAATTTTTTTTTAGAGAGTTTCTATTTTTTTTATTTGTAAAATTTTTTTGTTTATTTAATATATACAGGAGCTCATTAGTAATTATTAGTCAACATTCTAATATATTAATAATAGATTTAGATAATTTTACTACCTGCATATCTTTACATTATAGCTTTTTAAACTGATATGTCGGCCTATGTTTATTTTAAAATTTAATATGGGTGTTGTCTTTTCTTTCTTTTTTTACATATTTCCTTTAATACATATTGCAATGTAATGCAACGTGACATACCAATGCATAACTTTTTTATTTTGCGTATTATATTCTATTCTCTATCGAAATTCAAATTACGTTTATATCTTTGTTTCATTTATTTATCGATTCTTTACCTATTTCTTTTATTTACGCAACTAAAAATTATATGCATCTTTTTTCTTTTATTATTATACCATATTGATATTGTATAAATTTGTCAATAACGGATAGAAGAAAAAAAAAGTCTTTTTTGTTTTGTTAATACATATTTAAATAACTCAACAATTTATTCGAATAATATAAACGTGATCTCAAACTAATTTTACGATATGGCGAAATTATAAAATGTCTTACTTGAGCATTTATTGTTTTCTTTTCTTTTTGTCTTCTTTTTTTACTTTCTTATTATTAAAATACAAAATACGTTACATATTTGCTTTCAAATCTATTGTTTAAAAACTACGCAAACGTACGTAAAGATATTACAAAATAAAATCAACATTATATTGATTTGGTAACTTAGTGCAAAAATATAATTTATTCTAAATGTTATTTCATACATAATTTTAAATTCATAAATATTTAAACAAATAATTCTAGGTAACATAAAAGAAATTGCTATTTTTTTTTTTTTATGAACTAAATATGCAATATTCAACAATACTTTTTTCTGTTGTTACATTGTAATATTTAAACAAATTACAATGTTATAAAAGATAATTTTTGTGTTTCCCCCAAGAAAACTTCCTGCGTGCTTGGGCTGTAATGGTCTCAAACCGAAAAAATAGATCGTTTTGACAAGGAGCATTTATTATATTTTAATTTTTTAATGTTTTTTTATGTTATTTAAAGGTTGATATACTTTATGAACACATACGGTGTGGTGTGGGTGTGTGTATACGTATATACACAATTTTCAATTCGTAGTTATAAATTCCGACACTCATATGTTAAATACTGATCACTATGTACTGGTTTTATTTATTTATTTTTTTGGTGTTAACATAAAAAGTTGAACTTTAACATAAATTAAAAAAGATGACAAAAAACTTGTTATACTTTTCTATCATTGGTTATTTATTTTTATATAGAAGAAAAATACAAGAAAAAACTGCCTAAGATTTATTTTTTTTTTGGGTAGGGGTAATTTATTATTACGCTTTAATGTAGACTTATCGTTATATTTGGTTTAAATAAGTTAAAAAGTTTTTAAAATCGGTATTTTTTTATATTTTTCTACTCCCCCACCTTCCAGGAGAATTTTTTCTACGTTTCATAATTTAAATGGAAGAAACTAAAACACATCCACAATAAAGTTACCTAAGATTTTATTTATTATTTTTTTTAACGGGGGGGCGGGGAAGTGAATCATAATGAAATTTTATTGTAATATTATTAAGAATTTAACTTTTAATAATATTAAAAGTTTAAAAAACTAGACAATTTGTACAAAATTCTAAAAGTTGATATTTTTTAACTGTGACTGGCTCACTCACCATAATGTTGTCCACGAAGTATTATTTTGGGGGGGGGGTCACATACACTACTACTATGCCTCTCTTTTTTCTGTTTAATCTTCAAAACCACCATAAGGTGTTACTTCAGAGGATGATATGTATGAATGTAAATGAAGTGCAGTATTGTACAGTTTCAGATTGACCGTTCCTGAGATTGTGGTTAATTGAAATCCAACCACCAAATAACACCGGTATCAAATCCGTATAAAAGTAACTGTCTTTACTAGAATTTGAATCTTAGAACTCTCGACTTAGATATCAGCTAATTTATCATTAGATCAACCCGGTGGGTCACTACTACTATGCCTTGAAAGATATAAAAAATTTGATTAAAAAATATAAAATAAATAAAAGATAGTTGTCTTCGATTTTTGGGGAATTTTTTTTTTAAAAAAGGTACGAACATTTTAAGCTTAATATAGAATGAGGTTTTATTTACAAAGTTTTGAGAAAAGTGATATTTCACTCCTTGGAGATATTGACACTAAAACTTTCCAAAAGTTTTTACCAAAATTGCCTCATTAACACAAGTTTTTGTAAAAAATTAAATCAAAATTAGTTTATTTAGTCAAAAGTTATTAAGCTTTAAAATTCGGCAACATACTCGTACGTACACACGTGCATAGGGTATATACCTACACGTACGTATCTTACCCCTATTCTTTTTTTGTTTTTTGGAGTCCCTGGGTCATGAAACGTCGAGAAACGAAAACAAAACCCATACTCCAATTTCTGATTGGTTAACATACTTTTTTTTCGTGTAATACAGTTCAAGAGCTATGATACCAAGAAAGTAAAAATTAATGACTTTTTTATTACTCTTATGATTTCTAATCTCTTTTTAATTTTTTTTCGTGTTCAAAACATAATGGCACATGATGGTGTGTATATTTAAAATTTTGAACGAGGTTAAAAATTAATTTAATTTTTTTTTTTTTATTCAAGCAAGAAATACATCTTAATAAAATTTACATACACGAAAAAGGAATAATGAGGCTATTTATTTTCTTTAATTTACATAAAAATATAACTTAATAATTATTATAAATATAAAAACCAAAGGTAGTAATTTTTTTTGTAAATAATAATTTTATTAGGTTATTTACGAATTCAAAATTTGAATCCGGGTAGATAAATGAATGTACTTGTGTACCTTCATATTACTTAATATGTACAGGATAAGTTTTAGGAATTCTTCGTGAATAATCAATTAACCAGAAAATGTAGCCTACTGACCCTAACATAGTAATATCATATACTATTAATAGTTGTTCATCTTTAAACCATAAATAAATTAATTATATTAAATGATTTATTATTCAGGAAAAATAAGGTACCATATTCTTCACGTAACTACTACTTCAACTTCATCACGAATATAACTACGCTCTTTTTTAATTCCTTATTATTTTCCATTACTTTTTACAAACTCTTTCTCTTGTTATTTTTCTGTAAATATTCTTAATCAAATAATATACTATTTAGGATTACGTTAAATGTTTAAGAAACGAAAAAAAAACATGAAAAAATCATTTAATTTTTCTTAAACACCAAAATTACCTCATTGCAATTGTAATATGTTGTATTTATTAATATATTTAAATATTTTATATTAATTTATTCATATTACTTTCTTAACTAAAAATTCCATTTTTTAAAAACAACGTTACAATCTTGTTGTGTATAGAGACTGGAAGAACACTTAGTTTACACGTGTACAAGTTCATATGTATACGACGTAGATTTAAAGCTACTTGATTTTTACTTCCTTGTACGAAGTAAAGGAAATATTGTGATCGCGAAATATTTAGTTATTCAGATTTCAACGGAAATATCCATTTTGATCAGATTTGAATCCATTTTGACTAGTACGGAGTGACGTCTGTACGTACGTATGTATCTCGCATAACTCAAAAACGATTAGCCGTAGGATGAAATTTTGGATTTAGAACTGTTTTAACATCTAGTTGTGCACCTCTCCTTTTGACTGCAATCGACTACACCAAAAGTGTCCAAAAAAAGTCAAATATATTTTTGGATTGTGCCAGAAAAAGCCCAAAATTCAAAAAAATGGATTTTGTACTTTTTCTTAACTGCAGTAATAAGCGTTCATTGAGAGATTTTCAACGATATATCATAAGTGGTGCTTATTTTCATCGGTTCCAGAGTTATAGACAAATAAATTGTTAATTAATAAAATATTTGGATCTTAAAAGGGGGAGGCAAATCGGTTCGAATTCAACTTCATTTCCTTTTTTTTAATTTAAATATAATGATTTATTAATAATTATTACTCTGATTGTAAAAAAAAAAAAAAATACGATAAATAATAATTCAATAATAACAATAAATATAAAAAAAAGTTTAAAAAAAATATCAGAAGTTATTAATGGAATAAAATTTTATGTACTTTTCTTTTTAAAAAAAATGTGTATATGTAATTTAATATGCAGCAAGGAAGTTATGTGGTGTCCTCATAACTTCCGATTGCAAAGAGGAATCAATTAAATCACGGATGAAATTGGTACGAAAAAGTGTGTATTTATATACACTATATAAAAAGCATGTAAAAAACATGTTGATGTCGTAAAACATGTTGTTGATTCCGTATATCGAAATTTTTTAGCCATTATGGAAGAATTTATATTTAGTCAGTTTGGAAATAGTAATTAAAATACAGTTCTACTCATACATACATCTTCCGAAAATTTTAAATTTTATGGGTGTTTTACGTTTTTTTAGGACTCAAGAGGCGTAAGACGTTGACATTGAGAAAAAAATCCGACGTCGACGTTTTGGACCGATCTATATATACTTTCCCTTTATAACTTATACAGCTAGCTGCTTTATAGCAGCAACAGAGACATATCATAGAAGAAAAATAAAAAGACAAAATAAATTGGCTAAGTTTATACGACGATTTTTCTAAAACACTGGACTTTTCATTTATGAATATAACAGGTCTGTGCAATCTCGCACGCGCACGCGTAAGCGGATACAACACCCTGCCAAACTGGACTGAACCACAACCAATCTAGTTTGGGTGGCGATATATACGAGTGATTTTCATGTATGAAAAAACCAAGGATTTTATGCACAACATCGCAAAATTTAACCAACTTTTATTAGCTTACCCAGTTTTAATAAAATTTCAACATTTGCATGATTTTTTTTTTGTTGTATTTTATATGTTTGATAACTTAAATTCAAATTGAAGATAATATTGAAAATCTAACCCTCCGGTTTAGTCCAGCGTTTAAAACCGTCATCGCAAAATCAGCTTAATTTCGAAGTCGAGATTTGTAAGGTTCGAATCCTCGTAAAGGCAATAGTAGCTTTTATATGAATTTTAATCCTAAACGGGGGATACAGATGTATTTTAGTAATTGGGTTTCAATTAACTACACGTCTCATGAATAGTGGAACTGAGTCTGTTCCGGATTAAATGTTTACCGGTACATTTACACTTACATTGCACTACATCTGAAGCTACGTCAGCCCTGGCAAGCAGATGGCAATAATTGCATTTGCCTACACACATGCGCGCGAGCGCGCATACACACACACACAAGTTGGAGAAAACAAAATTGAAAACGTATATTTTGGCTTTTAATTTTTATAGCTAATAATATTCAACTAAGAACATTTTTACTGCAATATTATAAATTGTATGTAAAATAAACTAGACAGAAGCTACGTAAAATAATATTACACAAAACATATTCTATAATATTCAGCGAATATTATTTTTTCTTCATCATTTACGAATAAAGAATACAATGTACAATAATTTGTTTAAATATCAATGTAACCTTTTATAAACAACTTATGTCATACCCTTTTATTATTTATTTTTCTTTTAATGCCTTCATTTAGTAATAATCTAATGCTCAGTTCACATAAATTTTTGTTTTCATTTTTATCATATATACACACTACAGTAAACTTTCTCTAATTGCAAACAATATAAAATATTATTTAAAAATTAAAATAATAAATTTTATTGGTATTACGCTTTTATTTTAGTATTGACATTTTTTGACTAAAATACCCTTTTGAACTTTCTCATCAGATTTTATTAGGTAATATTGGCATTATTTATCTTAGTAGGCTATTAATGTAAAAATAAAACTACGTTTATAAGTTGAAGAAATATGATTGTATTTAGCGTTACTCTTCATTGTATAAATTTAGATTTAATTTTTTCCACTTTTTAAAATTTATTACATATCAGTTAGTAAACTTTCTAAAAATCAATTCCTTGTAGCAGAAAATGAATATACTTTACAGTGAGATGTTTTGAAGATATGGAAGATTCCACAGTTTTGTTTCTAAATACGGAAGTGTACTTTTAGCTCTGTAAATGACGTTTGATTTGTTTATCACAGGGATTTATAATATAGTGATTTTTTTTTGTTTGCTTGGAATTTCTCCCGCCACCACCCCATTCGGTCGCCCTAAAGCATAAGACAATGTCTGTGCTACAAACGGCTACTGAGCCTCGAAACAGTTTAGCGACCCACTGGTCGCTAAACTGTGTCTAGGACACTTCTTAGATACCTCCTACAGCTTACCTAACAGCGTGAGCGGACTAAGCGCGGTGCCGTACACCACCGGCTTACGTGTCTCAACCGCTTACTTGTCATATATTTACTAAAATGGGTAGGCGCACCCCGTCAACTACTAAAAATATATATGACATCCATAAATTAAAATTTACTTTGTCAAGACAGCAATTCGCTGCCTTGCCTAGGTCGCTGAATGCCACCAAGTACTTGTCAACCATATTAAAGCGCTTGGCTAATGGCCCTAATTGGCTAGTGGTCAGCCATATATCTCAAGATTAACTTCCCACAGCAGTGCATTAGAAATCTTTCCCTTAAGTAAACTACTCATGTCGGTTGAACATCGCAACCAGGTCAAGGAGCTCCCACACGGTCCAACCGTGTGGGAGCTCAATGTGGCGAGAGCCACATTGAGTCGCCCCTTGTGAGTGGCCAATTTTCCTTTGACCTCTAAGTTCCAGGATGGCCCAGTCTCTGGCTCCCCAAGAACAGGGCAGTCAAATATCAGGTGTGTATTTGACTGGACCTCCACGCAAATGCACAGGTCATCAGCTGCCAGGCGGAACCGAAACAGATATTGCTTCAAGTTAACATGTTTGGTGAGCACCGGTGCACCCGTTGCCCTTAAAAACGAACTCGAGTTATACCATCACAACAGATCTCGTATAAACTTGTACAGGGATCTTCCCTTAGTCGTGGTGTCTCATTCCAGCTGCCATGCTTCGATCGCGAGGCTCTGCAGCCTCTTCAGCAAGCGGGAGATGGGCAACTGAATGAAATTTAGATCCGGTGCATTGTGATCACCGTTCCGTTCCGGTACTGGCTCGGCCCAAAACCGCATCCCAAATACCTCGGACTTCTGGTCTCTTCGCAATCTCCACATGGCTACCCGAACTTTCATCACTAAATCGAAAGGGACAGCCTTTCCCAATACGGTGGTAGCCTCGTAGGAGGTTGTTTTAAAAAATCAGTGCATGCAATTAAGGCTCTGCAATGGGCACTCCTTAAATTCTGAACAAGTAGTCTATTCATATCCAACCTATGCGCCAAAACGGGCGCCGCGTAAGAGATCATGCATTCGAAGACACCTCGGTACACCAAATACATTTGACGGCCAGACAACCCATAGTCCTTCCGAGCAATCCTCCTTAGTTTGTGCACTACTGAGACGGCGTCCGTCGCTTCTTGCCTAATGTGGTTGCTAAAAGCAACTTCCCATCAAATAAAACACCTATGTACTTATGAACTCTCACTCAGCTGATTACATAGCCTTTATACTTAATCTGGAGCGGTTTCGACTGTACGATAATTTGTCTGCACCTTTGAGAAGCATAAACTTCGTCTGGGGCACAAAAATCTTTAAATTTTTAAATTCCATCCAGCCCTCTGCGGTCGATAAGGCCGCTTGCGCTCGATCTTACAGCTGCGGCCGTGAATTACCACGAACTAAAAGGAGACAGTCATCGGCGAAAGCCTGGGCCGTGACCCCTTCTGGGAATATCAATCCCAAAAACCCGTCAAATACCAGGTTCCACAGCAGGGGACCGAGAACGGAACTCTGCAGGCTTCCTCTGGTGACGGATTTATCCACAGATAGGTACGCATCTTTAAACAGAGCCGTACGATTAGACAAGTAGTCACGTATTACGGCCTACGGGGCTACGGGAACATTGCGGCGTTCCAACTCATAGAGGACAGAACTCCAACACAAGGTACTCGCAGTTCACAGTTCATTAATTCAATTCATTAAATTTTGTGATTTAACCGAAAATTCTCCACTTCTTAAAATTCTCTTCCGAAAATTCTCCAAATTCTCCTATGTGTGTGTGTGTGTGTGTGTGTGTGTATATATATATACATATATAGTATATACATATTAATATAATTTATATCACTCCCGGTTACGTCAGGATTCCAAAGCGGGGTCATACATCTAAATCGGTTCAGCCGTTGAGCTGCTACGGTGGAACATACATACAAGCATCCTAAATCCATTACATCCTTTTTGGGCTGTCGTATAAATATAGTGGACACAGTTTATCGAGATATTTACAATTTCAGCAAGATCCCGTACCTAAATAGGCTATCATTTAATATGGCACTGTGAATTTTTGTGAAGATTTCTTCGGTCAAAGCGATGTTTGGACGTCCTGAGTGTTCTTCATCTTGAATAGATTATGACCACGTTTAAATCACCTTTGTCGGAAAACGAAGAGGAAGAATCCTTGATAGAAGAAAGTAACTCTTTTTGTATGTTCATCAGATTTATATATTTTAAAATGAAATACTTTATAACAGATCGAACTTCAATTTTATATATCTTTTTGAAAAAAATCAACACTTATTTGCTGTACTCGATTGCCACAAACAAGAGAGAAATGACAAAAGTCTGAAATTTTACAGTCCTCTCTATAAAGATTAATACTTGACAAATATTATAACCATTTGGTGATATCTCCGTCATCTCTGTCACCGATAATTTTCTGAACAACTCTAAAATGGTGCTTCTTATGCTTCCAGTGCCAAGTAAATTACCAAACCATCTAAAGAACCCACCAATTTATTTAAAATATAACTAAAAGATTTTCTTTTACGTAAATAATATTACTCTGTTGATAAATTTTTGAATTAAATAAAGAAAAATAAAAATAAATATTTTGCATTCTGTTCAACATGTATTTAAGTATGCTATGGTCAAACGTTTTTCATTAACACCATTATGAATTATTTTGCGATTATTTTTTAATATTTGGTGTCTTCATGTATTTACCTAAAAATTATTCCATATTTATATATTTTAAATAATTAATTAACATGATGAACTTTACTCGAATCTATTTATTTTACAATTAATTTCTTATTTTTTAATGCTTCTTTGATGAAGTTTTATTATAGTTTCCGTTGAACCATCCAGGTAAATGGCGGAAAAGATTTTTATCCATGGATTAGAATACTTAGTCATTTCTGAGTTGATCTATAAAATATATTCTTAGGCAGAAAAAAAAATTGTACGGGGAAACAAACGTTACACGTAATTAAATATTTTTGTGACTGGCTGTTTTTCCATGACTGTATGGAAATGATACGTGGAATGACTTCCAAGGACAGAATTCATACATTCAGAAAAAATAAATAAGATTTATTGGAATAAGTAAAAAGGATTAGTGGAAGAATAATGATTTTAAATTATATAAATATTTATGATGACATGTGTTCATTTTTAAGTTGTGCAGGTAAAAATTGTCAAAGGTCCGAACTATTAGTTAAACGTTTACTGGAAAATCCCGTTTAGGGGTCGTACATGAAATATATTAATCATTTATATGCTTTTATACGTGGTGCACGAAAATGCTTGAGGACTTCTGATTTCTGCAGTATTTAAATAAATATATGAAGTAAAGTAAAATTTTTATTATAATTAAAACTGTAATAAGATTCAGAGCGTTAGCCTTTTTATTATAATATTGTATTAGAATTGTTATTTTTTTATTATTTTTTAAATATCAAGAATATATTTCCATTTTGTCAATTTACACCAGAAAATTTTTTTTTAAATTACTGGCAAAGATATTAGAGTCGTGAATGAACCTTTGTTGCTTGGAATGTAAAAGAGAACCTAGATTTCCGTTGATTTCCATGGCGTAGTAGTAGGGTCTCGACCTTTCATCTGGAGGTCCTGCGTTCGAACCCCGGTTATAATCCCGGATTTCCATCCCACGCACAAGCTTCAAGCTTCTATAACGAATCATCAAGACCAAAAAAAGAATTAGTCCAATCGAGATAAATTTTAGAAGTTTTGATTACTCATATATTCGTTTAATATTATGTAGCAATACGTTGTAGTGCAAGAAATCAATAGAATGAAAATAATTTAAATTAATTTCACATTCCTGCTTAAATACTGGAGAAACTAAATGTCTCAGTCATTTTCATACACTCCATCTAAATATGGATGAGCAAAAAACAAATTATGTATTAGACTCTTAACAAAACTAATAAACTATTAACTTTACCAGGCCTTTTATTCTGGAAGTCGACTACTATTTACCTATGGAGCAAAAAGAGTGATTCACCCTTTAAAATCTCAACTTCTTAATCATAGAAAATAGAAAAAAGTTTGCAATACGCGTGGGGAAACGTTTCTTTGTATTTTAATGAAAAGTAAAACAAGTTTTTTTATATCTCAAATGAAGTATATTAAACAAAATATCTGTATTTTCTGTAGACCAACTTCTGCTATTTTAAGGATAAAATCATAAACCTGTCACTATAAAACTTCTGTGTTTTCTGGACAAAAAAAAAACGTGTTAAATGATTTTCAAAGGTTTCATTGATGGTTCTTTTGAAGAGAGTTCTGTAGAGACCGAACAAATAGTAAGTAGTCTGACAATGCAAGGTTAGGACTATACTGCGATGGCATCAAAATCTTTCAACCAAGCTCTCTCAATTTTCAACCGGTCAGACACTGACCTGATGGAAGTCCACATCTTTTCTACCGATCAATTCTGGTCGCTTTATCTCGATTCTTAAGTGTAATCTTTTCAGTTGTTGACAGTACATGTTAGTGTTAATTTTTTGACCTGTTAGCAGCAGCTTAAAGCGTACAACTCCTTGCCAATCCCGCTATACATACCGCATTTGTTCCTAGTCAATTCAGGCCTTGTCTCTTTTTGTGGATGTTCATATTTTTTTGACTACGATCATTTCTGAACACTATTATCGAACTTCATCCATTTTTCACCACCCGTAATGAGCCGTTTCTAAAACTGTTAAATTTTGTACCGTTCTAGCAACGATTTGCAGATGGTAATGCAATCCATTAAATTTTGTAATTTTAAATCATTTGGCATCAAAACACCGAGATTAAATTGTATTCAACCTTCTTCAAACTGTTTAAAACTGCTGTTTGGTTGATATTTAGTATGATGCTAACATCATCATTGATTTTACTTACATCACCATTGCATTTTGTCCATAATTTCATCAACTTTTTCAGTCACTGGCCGACTAGAGCGAAGTGCGTCATTGACATAAAATATCCGAATTAAAAACGCTTGAACGAGATTTTTCCCAACGTACTAATACTATATCACGTCCATAATCATCAGAATTATCTTTTTAACAACATGAGTCACATATTTTCCTTTTTTTGTAATAAAATTTTCAAAATGTGTTGAATTTCTTCTTTATTTTCACTCGTTTTCAAGATGCAAAACTTTTAAATAAATAAACTAATACATGACTAGTTGGACGAATAATACATGACGAAACTAGTGGGAGGCATCGTTTGTTGGTGATAGGAGAGATGGGATCAGTGGACGAGAGAAGGTGGACACACAGAATGAGCCTGCACCTTCAGAGACGGTTGGCCTACAAACACTGGGAAGTGGGGTACAAGCTGATCCACTCCATTATCGATCACGGATTTTTAGAGCATTCCTTTGCGCGCGGACGTTGAGAGTCTCCGCGGATTGTGATTACTGCCGGGATTATGATTCTATTGCAGAACACATTACATTGTGATACGATCGGTTCCTGTACCATAGGAAAGCATGCTCTCTCTTTTTTTCTGTTTAGCCTCCGGAACCACAGTAAGGTATTACTTCAGAGAATGACATATATGAATCTAAATGAAGGGTAGTCTTGTACAGTCTCGGGTCGACCATACCTGAGATGTGTGGTTAATTGAAACACACCCATATCCGCGATCTAGGAAAGAATGCTGGAGAAACTTAAGTGTTCTTACTCCAAAGAATACCAATGGGGACAATGCTACAAACCAAGCGATCGTGACACATGGTATCCACAATGTTAGTTCAAATTATCCAGACCAAAATGGCGGAAGAAGTACAGGAGTGAGGAATTCCCCCTGAATATCTTTTAAGACTGTGTTTATATCAAAGCAGGTCCGGCTACAAGGTGGAGAAACCGAAATAAAATTATTTTATGAAAAAATGATCTATTTTTTGACTGCGAATCGTTTAATATTTAATAATTTTATAACAAATGTTCAACTAAAAGTAGGGGAAAAAGGCTATCATATCTTTGAAAAACTTCGCTGAAGACACATCATTTGGAGCTGGTTAGAAATTGCGTAAAAAACAACAGCAGCATCATTTTTGTAAAAGTTACGTTCATGTTGATGTATATTTAATTAAATTTTTTTGGAATAATATACATTTAAAAATAATATTAAAAATTTTTACTTTCTTGTATGAAGTAAAGGAAGTATTGTAAACGCGAAAAATTTCGGTTTTCAGATTTCAACAGAAATATCCATTTTGACAATCCCTGAATTCATTTTGACTAGTTTCGGCATGACGTCTGTAAGTTCGAACGTCTAGTTGTGCACCTCTCATTTTGATTGCAATCGACTTGACCAAAAATATCCAAAAAAGACCAAAATCCCCAAAAATTGGATTTTGGACTTTTTTGTCAAAAGCACTCATTGAGATCTTTTCAACAATACATCAGAATTGGTAGTTATTTTCATTGGTTCCAGAGTTATAGCCAAAAAAATTTAATTAAATGAAATATTTAGATTTTACGAGGGGAAGGCACATCAATTCAAATCCGTCTTCATCTCCTTTTTTCTTTTTTTTAATTTAAATATATTGATTTATTAATAATAAATTTAAATATTTATTAAAAATTATTTTAAAAAAATTACAATAAATAATTCAGTAATAATAAAAAAATTGAAAAAAATCAGAAGTTATTAGCGAAATAAAATGTTGTATTTTTCATTTAAAAAAATGTATATATGTAATTTAATAGGAGTAGAAGGAAGTCATGCGGTGTCCACATCAGAATTTTTTTCTTTATTAAACATTTAATATATAATGAGTCTACAGAGAATAACATTATAAATAAATTTTAATTATCGTATTACGTCATAATCTGATAGGTGTAAAACTACGAAATGTATTTCAACACTTTGGACATCATCTAAGTATTTTGTTAAAAATGTTAAAATGTAAAATAAAAATAACATGCCAAAAGCAAGTAGTAACCATCTAATAAAAATTTTAATTGAAAACTATACATCTTACATAAATTATAAGGATAAAATGCCAAGTAATGCTTATTTATTACTATTATTATTATTGTTATTTGTAATTATATATGTATTGTATGTAGCAACATACCTTAATTAACATTGTAACATAAACTATTCAACCTACAAACACACAGACACAAATATATATATATATATATTAATGGTTCAGTTGACCTAAAAATGAGAAATCATAATAAAAATAGGTTTACATACACGTATTACGAGTATATGTCATAAGTTAAGAGTAATTTAAAAAAGAAAAATTAAAAAAAAGCAAATCCCTAACCAACATATTATGTAATAAATATTCACTACATGGTTTCTAAGATGTTATAAGTATCTATAATAATTGAAGAGTGCAACATCATCACCAAGTCGAATAGCGTAACAAAAAGAGTAATAGATTACGAATTGATCGAAATCGGTAACTTTATGATAAAATCGATATATATTTATCATCATCATCATCATTTCATTGCATCATTCCATATTTTATCTTGTATGATTAATGATTTCTAAGTTTCCAAGTATTTTACATCATTAATTATACATAAGTGTAAAATAGTAATGTAATATTACCTGGATTTATATCATTCTATATGTGGGAGAGTCTGTTTCAACTATTAATGCTAATTTCATTTTTTGAATAATTGAAATGTAATATTTTATTTTTATGAACGATTTTCTTTACGTAGTAATTAATAGGATATATATGTATATGGTTTGGTAATTTATATAATTATATTTAAAAAATATATTTCTTAAATATAAATTATTAATTTATTGATAATAATGTGTTAAAAATATAAATTTATTTTTTACTCTTACAAGGAAGTATTGTAATCGCGAAAAATTTCAGTTTTCAGATTTCAATGGAAATATTCATTCTGACCATACTTGAATTCATTTTGACAAGTTTCGGCGTGAGGTCTGTGCGTACGTATGCATTTATCTCGCGTAACTCAAAAAATGATTAGTTGTAGGATGTTAAAATTTTGGATTTAGGACCGTTGTAACATCTGTTTTTGCGCCTCCCCTTTTGATTACAATCGACTGGACCTAAAGTGTCCAAAAAAAGCCCAAAATCCAAAACGATTTCGATTTTGAACTTTTTCTTAACTGCAATAATAGGACCTCAACGAGAGCTTTTCAACGACATGTCATAAGTGATACGATATGTCGTAAGTGGTACTTATTTTGGTGGTTCTTATTGGTTCCAGAATTATAACTAAATAAAAGTTTAATTAATGAAATATTTGGATCTTACAAGGGAAAGGCACATCCGTTCGAATCTGACTTCTCTTTTTAACTTTTTTTTAATTTAAATATACTGATTTATTAATAATTATTAACTTTTGTAAAAAAAATTTACAACAAATAAATAAAGAAAAATATCAGAAGTTATTAATGAAATAAAATTTTTATGTACTTTTCATTCTTTAAAAATGTGTAATTTAATAGGCGTAGGCGTTATGAGGAGGTGTCCACATCAGATTTTTTATGGATTCATATAATATTTTAGAAATATTTAAAAATGTAGAGAAATTCTCTTGATTCATTGATATAGTTTTGATGCATAGGCAGTTCATTCAGTGATATAGTTATAGCAGTTATAGTTATAACATAGTTATAATTATATATAGTTATAGTTGGCATCTCTCGTTCATTCAGAGTAATCTGCCATTAGAGCAGGTCCTGTCACTGTTCCTGCTCTCTATCTTGTTCTATCCTTTGCTAACTTCTTTGTTTCCGCATATTTTTCTCTTTTTAATAATCCCGTTTATGATTTGAAATTTCTTCCTTCCTATTCCTTTCCTTCCATCGCATCCATTAATAAATACCTTCTTCTCATCCAATGTCTTCTCATACGCCGGAAGTCAAAATGAATTCAGTGGTTGTCAAAATGGATATTTCTGTTGAAATCTGAAAACCGAAATTTTTCGCGTTTACAATACTTCCTTTACTTCATACAAGAAAGTATAAATTGTTAAATTATTTTTAAATGTATATTATTCCAACAAATTTAATTAAACGTACATCAACTTGAACGTCACTTTTACAAAAATGATGCTGCTGTTATTTTTTACGCAGTTTCTAAACACATCCAAAGATGTGTCTTCAGCGAAGAGTTTTCCTTTTACTTTTATTTGAACATTTTTTATTAAATATTAAACGATCCGCAGTCAAAAAATGGAATATGGATTTCATAAATAATTTTTTTTCGGGTTTTCCACCTTGTAGCCTGACCTGCTTTGACAAGAACACAGCCCTAAAGAACATTCAGGAGGAATTTCTCACTCCTGTATTTCTTCCGCCATTTTGTTCTGAATAATTTTAACTAACATTGTGGATACCATGTGTCATGATCGCTTGGTTTGTAGCATAGGCCCCATTGGTATTCTTTGAAGTAAACACACTAAAGTTTCTCCAGTATAATTTCCAAGATTGCGGATACCGGTGTATTTCAATTAACCACACATCTCAGGTATGATCGACCCGAGACTGTACAAGACTATCCTTCATTTACATTCATATATATCATCCTCTGAAGTAATACCTTACGGTAGTTCCGGAGGCTAAATTTTCTTTGTTATTCGAATGGCTAATGCAAATTCAAGCATTAAAAATCAGTATTATGAAACGTAAATATTAATTATCAATAATTTGAATTAAAAGGAATGAAAACTTTTATGAAAATTTGTGCTAATCAAATAGTAGAAACTCAGATGAAAGTTAAGCTAAAAAAGAAATGAAGCCTGACATTTTCAGAGTAAGTAAGTTATATAATAATATTTCTGATATATTATTCTTTCAAAATAAAATAATAGTATTAAAAAAATGTCTAAATGGCATAGATTTATACCTAAGTTTGTGATAAAGAATAAAATAATTTTGTTGAAATGTTACAGAAAAAAAGATAATGAAGGTTAAATATTATGACAAATAGCCTGTCGAGGTTCGCTTCGCTCGGTCGACCATCTAGCCAGGGAGCTCCATCACTGGTTCCTTAGGCCTCGATGGCCAAAGTGAACCCCAGAGTCGATGTAGGGGGCTCCACATGCCCGACCCCGGGGCCTACCCCAGAGCCGCAGAGCTTCCCATTCCGTCTAGCCAGAGGGCTTCACCCCCTGGTCCCAGGACTGTCCGTTATGATCATGGTTGTGAGAATAATACTGTTAAATAACAGTTACAATATTCAGGCTTTATAGAAACCTGAAAAAGAAACTAAATTACAAAAGACAGAATAGTAGTGATTACGATAACTTAAGTACACACACCTTTGATGATGAAGTATTTTCATAACAACTTATCTTTATTGCCATGGTGACAGAAATATAAAATAATGAAATAAAAGAATTAATCTTTTTTTCGTTATTGAATATGTTTAATTCACAAATTCATTCCCAAGGTGACTAGAGCCTCGTTTTATGATTTAAAACCTTCCCTGAAATGACACGTCTGTATCCTGCAAATTTGAAAGTAATCGCTCGATTGGTTCCGCGTGTTGCCAGAACAAACAAACAAACAGGGTGGCAGGAAGGCAGATAATATTAAGACATTAATTATATAAAAAGAAGCCAACTACGTTAGTTGATCAATTTTTAAGACGTTCAGATTTAATTAATCTAGTATTAGGGGTTAGATGTATAAAAGTTAAAAACAGTAGAGAAGGACATAGACTGGAATATAAAAAATAGATAAATGAGGATGTTAATACGTTGAGAGGATTAAAATATTAGTACTGAACAGAAAGAAGTAAAGAAAATGTTAAACCAAATTAATGATGACTCAAAAATTAATTCTACATTAATAAACATTATTTAAATAACTTTATTGTAGACAGAGACGTGTCGTGTTGAATAATTACTTAAACTATTTGTAAATTTAGTTAGTTTCGTGAACTTATTGTTTGACATTTTACAAAGGTTAAGTTTATACAATTCTTTTTTTTAATAGTAAAGGTCCTTGGTTTAAACAAAATGATGCGAAACTACTATCTGACGGTCCGTTTAGTTATAGTGTCTGTTTGTTTTATGTGTGTGTGTGTGTGTGTGTGTGCATATATATATATATATATATATAAACTTTTATTTATTTTTATGTCACGAATTTTCTTTGTTTATTTTCAATTTACAATTTAATAATAATAGTAATAATAAAATTAAAAAAAAAAAAACAATTTACTGTAATGTAATCATATATCAAAAATAAATTTTATATATTTTTTTTATAAAACAAAAATATAATGATGAGAATTTACTCTTTTTAATTTGTTTACCTTTTAACAAGACAATGCATCTCATAGATGGACAGGTATAGGTTATTCTGATATTTGTGAACAACGGCCAATATAAAAGTAAAAAATAAATAAATAAATAAAATTAACTATTTATTAGGTTATTCATGATATTCTCAAGGAATAATTATAATCTTTTTATTTAAAATTACATAATTTTACGTAATATCATTTATTAAACATCATATTTGTAATTTATTATCTTTCAATATATACAGTTATATGTTAAATAACTGTTAAACTGGTAAATTGTTAAAAAAGAGAAAAAATAATTTTATTTAACAATCTTGCTTGTATATTTATCGGTAAATAAACAGTACTGTTTATTTAAACAAATCCGTTTATAGCTTTGCACCAAAGTGTTTAAGATTTATTAATCTTTAAAATAACGGTAAAATGTAGCAGATAAAATTAGTTTTATATTCTTTTTATTTTTTCTGTCAACCTATGTAATTTTTTAACATAGCAATGGTACAACCGTGTCCTCAAATGTTGCATCTTTAATTAAACTCATTTCCAGACGTCATACAATGATGAAATTTTACACGGGTGAAATACAATATATCATAATACAATATGGTATATCGGGTGAAAATACAATATTCCATTGTTAATTTCATAATACATAATATGTATTATAACATAAGGGAAAATTATGAGGAAAGGTGCTGAATCGATAAGATGTAGCTATCGATCCTATTGTTTTGCCGTCGATTCAGTATGAGTTGGTCAGGTGGCTGTAAATCTACCGGGTTGCTGGCCTTCATCTCATCCTCAGAAGTAATACCTAACGTGGTCTCGGAAGTTAAAAAAAAAAACAAAACCTACCGGGTTGGTCCAGTGGCGAACTCGTCATCGCAAATCAACTGATTTCCCTGAAGTCAAGAGATCTAAAGTTCAAATCCTAATAAAAATGTGGTTCCGGTGGCCACATCCACCTCTCCGTTCCTATTCCTGAGAGGCTTTGCTGGGGGTCATCTTTTAGACCGACCCTCTAAGCTTGATAATACATCACAGTCATCAGTATGCCTCTTGTCAGGGTGAAACCGATGCAAATGCATCGGCAGATATTTCCATCAATGTATTTACAAAACTTACTATTCACCTTCGCATGGCTTCTTCCAACCACGATCACCAACCATAACTTACAACCCTAATACTGGATGATAAATAAATTTTTTAGCTTCTGAAAAATGTCATGCCTGATCGGGATTTGAACCCAGGATTACGGATGAAAGATCGAGACGCTACCACTCCGCCGCGGTTAATAATAATGATGATAGCCATCGTTTTTCTGATTGACCGTGATTTTAGATTGGACACAAGGATGATCCAAAGAACTGTTTAAAATTGTTGTATGATGATTAGATAATAAAATTAAATGTATTTTTTTTATGGGATTTAGGTTACAAACCTAAAAAATTGACTTATGAATTGGTGATATACAAATGTTAATTCCTTTATAGCCCTAAGTAATATATACATTTATTCATTAGTTACATTGCACTTTTATTATGTAGGTTAAAGTCGTAATTTATCTCCTTAAATAATTATTTAAAACACAACTGTTCAAATCCTCAAAGTTTAAGTACAAAATTTACGCTTTTTTTAATATACATAATATTTTAATAGCATACTATGTTATTTTATGCATATTTTTAAAACTATTTTGTGATTTTTTTTTTGAAATAAAAATAATTTAACTTATCATTCACAAAAAAATTAAAATTTTTACTGATGTGACTGTGTATGCGCGCGCGAGCATAGGAATATTGGTTGGGTGGGTATGTTTATACACATTTGTAGCTCTGTATACATGCCAGGCATCTACCGTTACGTGCAATATGTTATCGACATTCAGTGAGAGTAACTTTGAAACCAACTCATTCGATGAAAAAAGTACTAAATTTGACTGTCATCACGTAAATAGCTATTTACTAAAAACAAAAATTCTTATAATAAATTTTATTAATTATAATACGAATTTTTCGTAATTCACTTATCTATTTATTTATTTTTATGTACAATAACCTTTAAATACGTACGTACGTGCAGCGACCAACGTGGAACAGAATAGGTTTATTTCTTATTCACGATTTACAATATTATCTGGCCTAACGTATCAATAAACGACGGAAAAAAGATTAAATTTATTTTATTTTACCCTAGACAATTTAATTTATTTGAAATTTAATATTTATAAAATCTAATTTTACCCTTATAAGGTGGTTCATTTTATTTCTGTTATCTTAGATAATTGAGTGTTAAATTCCCGGTTACAGCTTGAAAAATATACAAGGAGTCAATTAAATTGTAATTGAACTAATTTTAACAGTTGGTATAATTTTAAAGTAATAATTTTTGTTTTTAAATCTACACTGAAGTTTCTAGGAAACTAGATGGGGAAACCAGGATAAAGATATTCATAGAAATTCAGTATTAATGAATATTTTGATAAATTATACAGCTATGTAATTTTAATTTCCAAACTCTACATATTTATTCAATAAGGAATATTTTACAAAAAAAGCCTTTACAAAAACAGTTTATAAAATTAATAATACTATGTATATATATAAAAATTAATGTTTGTACCGTATGCGTTCCTATACCATTCATCTGATTGTGAAGAAACTTTGGTAAGTTGTAGTGAATACGATCGCGAAGGTTTCTGAATTAGTTTGACCACTAGGTAGCGCTGGGGTCGAGATAATGGAAAACTTTTATTTATGGTCCGATTCTGCTCATATTCAGAATATGTGTTACTTACATGGAAAGAAAAACTTCTGCAAAAAATGGACCCCCAAGTTGGGGCTGGGGTTGATATATTTAAAAAATTGTATTTATGAACTGATTTGGCTCGTATTCAGAATATAAATAAGTGAAAAGAAACATTTTTGCAAAAACTATACCCGCTAAGTGGCGCCGTTGTCGAGATATTTACGAAACAATCAAATATACAAACAGACTTTCTTCTAATACATATATAAAAGGCAATCAATTTTCGTATGTGTGTCCACTATAGAACAAAAACCTACTGGACCGATTTACGCGCGGGTTTTTGCAAAATGGTCCGCGTTTCCGAAGAAGGTTTAAAGCTATTGAAATCCTTGATCTGACCAGTAGAAAGAAAGTTAGGAGTATTTTGAACCGAGTACTGTGTTTAGAGAGTAGTTTGAATTAAATCCGATCGGTAGTGCAGTTTTGAAAATTGGATTTATTTACATTCTGACTTTTATAAAGTGAAAGGTTAAATTTTCTGACGTTACGTATGTAACGTTCATCCACCGGTTTGGACAAGTGACGAACGCATCTTCCCAAATCAGCTGATTTGGAAGTCGAGAGTTCCAGCGTTCAAGTCCTAGTAAAGGTAGTTTTTTTAAAAGATGGAAAAAATAATATATTTTTTTTTTTAATTTTTTTTTGCTCACATCTTTTTATAGGAGATTTAATAACACTAATCATCATCAAACAGTATCTAATTACCTGAAAAGTAATTAAATTATAAAAAAATTCACAAAAAAAAATTAGAAATTTACTACAAATTTATTAAAAAACGTTTGTATAAAATTTGAAGATATATAAATCCATAAGCTTGTATCTCCTTCACACCTTGACCAATTTTTTTATGATCAAAATTAAATAGCATCAATTTGCTTCATAACATATAAAAGTCATCGTGCTACAAATCATATAAATCAATTCACCCATTCCGCTGGAAATATCAAGCAAAAAACTGGCCAACATCTGGCATATTCTTCTGGAATTTTTAATGCTAAAAATGCGTTTTTAGTTAGAGGGAGTTCATGAAACATCATAATCTAAAAATTTGATCTGATTAGCGTACTTTATTTTGAGTATTGTAGTTTTACTGTATAAACTATTCAGTATAAAAATATAGCCGTTAAAGAAAAAAAAAAAAATTATTATTTTTAAATTTAAATGAATATAAATTATAAATTAACTTATTCCACTTAATTCGTTGAAAACTTTTGTGACAGAACAAAGAATAAATTTAAAAAAATATTTATGGATAAATAAACAAATTTATGGAGTTTAAGAAAAGATAAAAAGAACACTTACTGTAAAAGGAACCCGATTGAGCTGAGGAGGAAATTTATGAATGGAGTACATTATAATAAAGATCTGAACTGGTCAGAAAGAAGTAAAAACCATAAAACAAAATACTGGAATAGTTGTGAAAATATGATATTGGAGAAGAATGGGGAGAATTGAAACTGAATGGGCAAATAATTTTTTTTCCTGGGCGCACAACAAAGTATCGTCATTAGCGTCCGGACATGATATTTATATTGTAAATAAATAAATATTAGGATTTAATAATTAAAGTTAAATTAAAACTAAAAATCAGTAATACATAAAAATCAGCATAAATGGAAAACGCCTGTTACAAGTGCTAAAAAAGAAATAAAAACACAATGAAAATAACAGTAATAATGTAAAAAAAAAAAAAAAAATTATCACCTGCTACACGCTAAATAGTATAAAGGAAGATACTACAGAAACTCAAATATCTGAGTATAAACGAACAAACCTAAGAAATCGTAAAATATTGTCTCATAGTTTTCTAACATATTTCATAAATTTGCCTCTAGTTTAAACTTCCTACGCAATGTCGCATTATAATCACAATCCATAAGGATGTGGTGTACAGTTAGTTGGGAGTCGCAGCAAACACGAACTGATGCAACGGTCAGTATCATGAGATATCCATGAGCGAGCCTATTACGCCCTATTCGTAGACGGCAAATAATACCCTCCTCTCGTCGGTTATTCCTGCATGAGAAGCTCCACGGTGACACAGTATTCTTAACTGGACAAAGTTTATTGTTGACGGTAGCATTCCATTCATTTTGCCACTCATCACGGACCACCCTCTTCAGAAAACAGACAAGATCATCAGAAACAACGATTAGTGAAAGGACGCGGGAAACAAGCCACTTTTTCCGCACTATCAGCGGGATCATTGCCTGAAATTTTAATATGGCTGGGGATCCAGAAGCTCACAGTTTTGTTATGCTTAGTCATTTCAGAAATAACAGACTGTATATCACAGATGACGGGTGCCTGGAATACATATCACTAATCCATTGTAAGTTATTCGTAGAATCTGAACAGACAATTACGTGTCGAAATGTTGGGCTATTTATATAAGGTATTATTAATTGTATCAGCTCTGCCATGAAAACACTGACGAGGCTATGAAGGCAAAACATGTATGTTTTATTTCGATCCAAAAAAGCATAACCAACAGAATTAACGGTTTTAGAGCCATCTATATAAACTGTAACATCAGGATTCATGCTATTTATAATATTATAACATTTTTCTCGTAATATAACCGGATTTGTATTCTTCTTATGATGCCTGCAAAGACTAAAGCAGTAATTAATGAGAGGGGGCCGAAAATGAGAATAATAAATGGAACAACAGTAAGAACTGTCGGTAATTGTATATTTAGAGCTAAAGAAAAGGCGCTGAGTTCTGATACCTAATGAAACAGTAGATCTAGATTGTTCCTGATATCGATTAAAATGAGTGTTGAAGAATACCGCATCAAAGGTTGGATAACTTGGTTGCGCTTTAATACGAGCTACGTAAGAACAGATGATTTGATTTCGTCTATTCCAAACGGAGGCTTCCTTTGGAATAGACGAAATCCGCTACACTAGCGGACATAGTGTAGACATAGTCTACACTATTTCCGCTAGTGTAGACTTAACACACGGCTTGAACGAAATGCACCAATAGCAAGATGGATGAATGAATGAATTCTGCATCGAGAATTCTAAGTACGGTGGACCGAGCGGACAAATAAAACATGCAGCCGTAGAATATAACACGCAGCTGTAAGTGCATGTTGCACTTCTATCAATCCGCTCTCCAACAAGTAGTTCTCATAATGTCTAACATTTTTAAATATTTTACCAAATGACAATCCTAAAAATCTAATCCGTGTGCACGGTTCAATTGGTTCACCATTCAAAACCAGTAGTAATAAAAAATATTTTAAAACAACACTTAAATGAAACGCGTTAATAGGTAAAAAATAATTTTACGATGAAATCTCAGAATGGATTTGACAGCAAGCTTTGATGGTGATACGTAAGATTATGTGAAAGTAATCGTTTCAAATTAAAAATTTGAAGTTTATGTAAATTTTTTCATGTGCGTGATGAATGGCATAAAGAGTGGTGTGCAAAGAATTGTACTTTGACATGAACTCCCCATTCTTTAGGCCATTCAAGTTCATGGGTAATTTTTTTCATTTATTAACGCATCTTAACGTCTTGAAAATGTTGCTAAAATGTGTTGTCATCAGGAGCAAACCTGTATGCAAAGTTCAGAGAGAATGGATAAGCGGAAGTGCTTCGAAATTCAACTGAAAGGTTCCGTACCATGAATCTCACATACATAGTCCAAGAGCGAGTTAATATAACAGTGGTAAAAAAACTTTTCGTTCAAGCGTTAAAATCAGATGCATTTCGTTTCAGTGGAAAATGTGAATCCAGTCATTTTACAACACCATTCTAAACGGGTTATTATTATGTTTTGAAGCACTCTCTCGGCAATAGCTAAAGTTCTACATATAAGAAAAAAAATATATGATGAAATTGTAGAAGAGGAGAAGAATTTGATAATGATCATAAGCGATATGAAAATATCGAATTTTAGGCATATCCTTTAAAGAAATTATATTCAGGAAAGGAAAATAGAAGAAAAATTGTAAGGAATGACAAGAAAAATTTGATCAAGAATTCGGATGTTTATAAAAATTAAGAAGGGAAGAAACTATAAAGAAGTGGAGAAAGAGCCAAAGGATCTAAAACGATGGACATTAAGTTGAAACATAGATATTTAAAGCATCCAAGTTGTTTTCTAATGGATCAAGCTACATCATAATCGATTTAAAAATAGAGTTTAGACAATGACCGACGATTTTGATAAATTAATTTTACTTCATAATCACATGATTACTAAAACTATATATTCCTAAAATATTCTCAGAAAGTTACTCCTTTCAATTCTTCCTGGTATTTTTTTTACAGCTAAAAGCTTATTTACAGAAAAGTAATGGCCACTTTTTTCTTAAATTTATTACCAAATAAAGTGTACCTTTGTGTTTTTCTTGTTAAACCTCTTTTAAAAATCGTTTACAATTAATGGAAAGGTCCATTTTTATTCAAAGATATATGTGCATGTCCACTAAACTAAAGAAATAAACACAATTTTGAATACAGTATACGATTATAAAAGACAGATGCTATCTGTAGTGGTAAAGAAAGTTCAAAAGGTCAATTTTAACTGAAAAACTTCTTTTTAAAAACTTTTATATGTCTTACTGTAAGGTGTACAATAAAAAATACTAAACATTGCTTATCTAAGAGCAAGTGGCACAGAGTTGACCATGAGAAAAACAATGAGGTAACGAATTCAAGCGTCAACTGGTTTTAAGTGGGAGTGTAATAGATACATTTATATGTTGAAGATAAAAATACATTTTTATGTAATAATTAAATAATCAATAATAAACAAAATTAAATACCTAATTAAAAAACCCTTTTTTAATTCATCTTTAAATTTTGACTTTATTGAGGCCTATACAATCTTAAAACCTACCTTACTGAACTTTTTATTGATCAATTTCAAAAACTTAAAATTTAAAGAATTACTTTTTTTGTATACACTTGCACATTTTTACGTTTATTTTAACGTACTGTTACAATATCTTTTTTTAGAGGTAGAGGAACCCCATTTACGGGCGTCTAAGCAGTTTCGGGCTCGCTAAAATGTTCCGCAGGATATTATTAGGTGCGTATGTGTTCCTGTCCACTACCGACTAAGCCTCCACCCCTGGCTATCTATCCCTTCTGGAAACCGCTTATGCTGCATTACTTCAGCAAGGGGGAAACACCCGCTCACATAATTGAACACCGCAATCAAAAGAACACCAATACAATCACACACTCAATACAAAGATACAAAACACAAGCAACATTAAGACACAGCAAAGCACAATTAAGCCTAATACACACACAGTCGGCGCTCCCAGGCAAACACCAAACGCACACAACAGTCAAACAAATTGCGGTACACATACACGCCACTTACATACAAGCACTCTTACCACAGCTGAAAAAAGGGGGAAAAATAATATAATAGGGGGGGGTGGTTGAGAAAAATAAGGAAATTTATTCAAAGAAACTAAGTACAACGCTACTACAAAGCATATCTAAGCCTTTCTGGAATAATGAAATATTATACTGTGTAAGAATTTTTTTACCCACAGAAGAAAAAGAAGTTTTTCATCACAGTTAGAAAAATACTGTAATTATCAGGGTGTAAGTGATAATGCTACAACAAACCAATACTTAAGCGATGATGACAGAATTTAAAAAAAATGAAAAATATATTATCTTCAAATCGTCTACGTAGGCAAAACGTTTTTATTAGAATTCTACCACTTTAAGATAAAATTTACAAAGAAACTACCAAAGGAATTTCCTTTAAATGATTAAAAAATAATTCATCTGATCATCATTCCATATGCTGAAGAGTAGGACTATATTAACCGTGTCGAGTTGAAAACCTTTTCGTTTTGTGAAATCGGTTATAACCGATAATAATAACTTCAATAAACACTACATTAAATTACATTTCTATCATTTCTATCTAAGTTAAAGATTGTTTTATATTAAAGAGAATAAATATATAATTATATGTAAACATTGACCTCCACAGAATAAATATTTTATATAATAATGTACATAATCTTATACATAAAGCCGAAAGTTTGTCTGTTTGTTCTCGTACCTCTGCTTTCAAATTTGCACGATACGTTCATGTTACCCCGGAGAAGGTTTAACGTCATAGACCGAGGCTCTAGCCCCCTTGGGGGTGAAGTTATGAATTAAAGATATTCATTAAAGAAAACAAATCTGATGTGGACACCATACTACTTCCTTGTACGCCTATTAAATTACATATACACATATTTTGCTGCACTTCATTTAAACTTACTTCGTTTGAAAGTGAGATACGATTCTCCAATTTTTTAATATACTGGACAGTAACACAGAAAAATAAATGGCATTAAAAATTTTCTTAGTATTTTATATTAATTTTGTCGCACGTCAACCAAGTAGATATGTGGGTAAGTGAAAACGTGTTGGATCCGTAGCCATGCATACAGCGGTTCGAATCCGACTTCATATACAATTTAACATTTTTATACATTTTATACATTTCACATCTTTAAAAATTTTTTTTTTTTATTTAAATATATTGATTCATTAACAATAATTATTAACCTCTGACTGCAAAAATCTATGAATTAAAATGAAACGTACATAAAATTTTATTTCACTAATAACTTCTGATTTTTATTCAATTTTTTTTGTATTGATATTACTGAATTATTATTTAAATTAAAAAAAAAAAAATTGTACATGAAGTCGGATTCGAATAGATGTGCCTTCCCCTTGTAAGAACCAAATATTTCATTAATTAAAACTTTATTTGGCTATAACTCTGGAACCAATGAATATAAGTACTACTTATGATATATCGTTTAAAAGCTCTCAACGAGGGCTTACTACTGCAGTTCAGAAAAAGTTCAAAATCCAAATGTTTCAAAATTGAAACCCCGTTTTATTTAGAGGTCTGACTGTATACACATTTATGGCCCAGTCGATTGCAGTCAAAAGGGGAGGTGCACAACTAGTTGTTACAACAGTCTTAAATACAAAATTTCAACATTCTACGGCTATCGTTTTTGAGTTACGCGAGGTACATACGTACGTACTACGTTACGCCGATAATAGTTAAAATGGATTCAGGGATAGTCAAAATGGATATTTCCGTTGAAATCTGAAAACAATACGTTCGCGATAACAATACTCCCTTTACTTCGTACAAGAAAGTAAAAAAAAATCCTTTTAAATCATTATTATAGTTCTGTCGCTATGGAAACAGAGAAAAGCTATGAATTTTTCATCATCAAAGGCGAGTGTACTTTAGTTACCATAGTTACCACCCTCAGTGGTGAGGGCTGACATGCCGAGGTGTGTCGGTTCCGATGATCCACTGGGGACTCCTAAGGGTTTTTCGTTAGGTTAATATTAAGATCTGAAAAGACTCAATCGACACGTCACGACAATACATGGTATTGACGTGGCGATATACGGATGGGGCAAAAGAACTCAAAAGAACTGACCGGTGGGCCGACATGCCATGCCGGACTTATAGCCGGTAGGTGGGAAGGCCCATTAGAGTAGAACAGGCACTCCCCTGGGTGGCGCAATACCAACCAGTCGGACCGGCCCAGGGGAGTAGAGTTCAAAAAAAAAAGAAAAAAAAAGTTACTACTAATCTGTGTTTTATAATTAAATTTCTTTTTCATATTTCTATAGTCTTAATGCTTTAATTGTTATTTATCAGTATTATTCTTACAATCATGAGGGTAACGAACTCTGTGTGGTCTAGGGGCGGAGCCTCCGTTCAAACTCATTCCGCCACCTTTAGTCTCCATTCCGGTCCAATCAGAAATAATAGGGGAACGGTGACTAAAGCGAGCTCCCCTGCGGTAGGCCCGTGGCCACGGAATTCGCTTGGGCCGACCTGAACCCCGTACATCCAGGAGATGGAGCCACTAGACAAAAAGGTCAGGCGAGCAAAGCGAGCCCTAACCGGCTAGTAAATAATAAAACATAATAAAATTTTTGGGGCACCCTATAGAAAAAAATTAATTTCTATTATTTTATTTATTGCAATAATTATTTGTACTTACTTTAATATTGCTTTTAATTCTGTACGTCTACACAAAAAAAAATTCCCTTGCTAAATTAAAGAAATGAAGAAACGAGTAAAGAATGAAGAGCAAAGAAACAGTTAAAAAATGAATTCGTCTGCTATAGAATTAGAACATTAATTTGTTGCTATACACTACTTATACTAGCGTTTTTTTATGTTTATGACGTATTCAAAATATCTTATCTACGAGAGATACCAGTATATTGCTTTCTCTGAGAGTAATAATGTTAACTATACAAACTGTTATGTATAACTGAATGAATGTATCATTTTTAAGGATTACTATCACTTGGATATTAATGGGATTGCTTTCTGATATTCAGTGATACATTTAACTCGATGAACAATATGAATTCGAAACTTCAATTTTCACTTCTCCTAATAAGCCTCGCACGATATCTTATTATTCTTATAGATAGTTATGTCACTTTTGGAAGGGACTTTATGACTTATATCAGGTTTCCTACAATTAGGGTTATGCCATTCAGGGATACATATATTTAAAAATCGGTGGTTCCCAAAGTGTGAAGATTCGACGACCTGGGAAATCGTGACTTCCTCACACGGGCGCCGCGAAATATTAGACAATTTTCATAATTTTATTTCCTTCCGTTTTCAATTCAGTATCATAGGATGCAACATCTAACAGGGTTAGATGTCACGTATTGTGATCTAAAATGAGTTTTATCTATTTTTACCTAACCCTAGCAAACAAATTATTGAATATTTCGCAAATTGTACTGTTAGAATTTGACATACGCCTTGGAAAATATTTGCATTGAGCAAGGGCGCTGAGAATCGAAACCACTGCAATAGAAAAATTTTTCCTAATTATTTAAATTTTATAATTAATTTTAAAATATATGTTTACGGAAAACAAAGGTCAACGAGAGTAAGTTGATACACGTCGTATTTAATATGTGTAGGAGTAATTAATTTGCTCACTAGTAATGATTTATGACATCCTCAACTCTAGGAGGATGACGTTAAGTTTCTAGGAATGCGTTTTGATCATCGTCATACATAAAGAAAGGACTTACTAATTAAAAGTTTTAAGTACAATAAAAGTTTGTGAAAAATGTATTGGCTACTTTAACATAACTCTAAACTGGTATATTACTAAACTGTCTATAATTTAACTAGTTTTACATTAAATATATTTTTTTATATTTACATCCGCTTGCTCAAATATCAAGATAATTAAGTCTTTCCAATCAAAACACTCATGCTACATTGGTAATAAATATATTATTTAACAAGATACTAAAGTAGTTAAAATATACTAAAATTTACTTAAAGTATCATTTAAAACTTACCGATTATGTTAATCTTTTACCTTTAAAACCCTCAAAAGTTAAAATGTTTTTAAAATTTAAATATCGATTTAATAAAAAAATGAAATTTTATTATATTACTTAATTTTAAATTTGTACGTGGTTAAATTGTTCTCGTAATCATAATCACTTATTTCATCGTTGCTACTGTCATATTTTTATTGCATTTTATCTTCTGTGGTTTATTGTTAATTGCACATTAGATTTCTATCTTTCTACTGATAGTCTAAATCAATAAAAATTTGAAACATAATTTATTTCTTTAGATTGTAGTTCCATCACTGTTATTCTTTTATAATTACATGTATTCTTATCACTTATTTCCTGTTTAGCCTCCGGGAATTACCGTTCAGATATTAGTTCAGAGAATGAATGAGGATGATATGTATGAGTGTAAATGAAATGTAGTCTTGTACAGTCTTAGTTCGACCATTCCTGAGATGTGTGGTTAACTGAAACCCAACCACCAAACAACACCGTTATCCAAGATCTAGCATTCAAATCCGTATAAGAATTCTTTTCACCTTAAACCGGCGTTTCCAACCTTTCAGTATTTGTAACCCAATTTTCATCATAATTTTCATCGCGCCTCTCCTCTAATACAATAACAATAATAATGTATTTTGACGCTAAAGCTACACTACGACCTTAATTCCAAACCTTACATATTACCAAGAATAAGTAAATTTATTGATATTTGGCAACACCGATCCGCTGAATTGATGAAACCAGAATTGATGCTTCTTTATTGCGCTCTGTCTTACGTCCACCATATCAGACATTCTCGCGTATTCGAAGAAGTTCTGAGTTGTCTCGATCATTCTGGAACGTCTGTGCGACTGTACGCAACAGTGTATAAATGCTGCATCTCGTTCAATTCCAACCAGTCTAAGTCGAGTCGATCCTTCTATCGCTATTGAATCTACTGTGAATGTGTATGTTATAATTTGCGAGTTAGTTGCAATTCACGGTATTAAATATTCACGGCAGTAAATTTATACAGAATCATGGATAAATTTTTTAGTGGGCGTAATCGAGCATTAGACGATAGTGAAGCATCAACAAGTGCACATACGAGAGTGGTTATGAAATTATAATCAAGACAATATTCTCAAGAATACTCAAATTTTGGGATTACCAGTACTGATGTAAATGAAGAAGAAAGACCCATGTGTCATTTGTTCAGTAATTTTGATAACAGAAAATATGAAACCTAATAAACTTAAACGACATTTGGAAACGTTTCATAGTAAGTACGTTAACAAACCCCGAGAATTCTTCGAATTAGAATTAAAATCATATGAAAAGCAATAATTTTTAACGAAAAACAAACTTAGTGAATAAAAAAGTTTTACTTGCCTCTTACAAAGTTTCATATAAAACAGACAGATGTAAAAAGCCTCACATCATCGGTGAAGAGCTTATTTTTGTCATCTGCAATTGAGATTGTAGAAATTATGTTTGGAGATAATATTGCCAAACAATTGCAGTCCATAGATATATCAAATGACAATGCTGCCCGTCGAATTGGTATAGCTGAAGATGTACAGCGTCAGCTTTTCGGGAAGTTGCTTGATAAATTGTTTTCAATTCAGCTTGATGAGGCAATAAAGATGCTCCTTTCCATTGCCTATGTTTGATTTTGTGATGGTATATCAGCAGTAGAAGAACTACTTTTCTGCAAACCAATAGAACTCAAAGCAACAGCACTCACATTATTTACTATATTAAATAATTTTATAAACGAAGCAAATATAGAGTGGAAAAATTGCGTCCGAATATGCACCGATGGTGCTCGTTCAATGTTTGGAAGATTTCAAAGTGTACAAGCACTTCTGAAACAAAAATCTCCATAGTGTCTGGAAACATTGCATGATCCACAGAGAAGCTCTGACTTCCAAAGAAATGTACTGTTCTGAATATTGTGCTAACGAAAGTTGTAACCGTAATAAATTATCTAAAAATGAGACCCTAAAAAATAATCTTTTCTGTACTTAGTAAAGACGTGGGTGCAGTATATACTTCTCTCTTTCTATTTAGCGTCTGGAACCACAGTAAGGCATTACTTCAGAGGATGAATGAGGACAATAATGTACGATTACAAATAAAGTATAGTCTTGTACAGTCTCAGGTCGACCATTCCTGAGATGTGTGGTTAAATGTAACCAAACTGCCAAATAACCATGATCTGGTATTCAAATTCGTATAAAAGTAACTGTCTTTACTGGGATTTGAACCTTAGAACTCTTGATATCGAAATCAGCCGGTTTGTGATGACGAGTTAACCACTAGACCTGTCCGGTGGGTTTACGTACGTACATTCAACGTTACTATTTTACTGCGAGGCAAACTGGTTAACACGTGAGGAATTTTTCAAAAGTGTTCATGAATTAAGAGATGAAATAGCCGTTTTTCTAGAAGAGGAAAACCGACCGGAATCGACCAGAAGTTTTGAGATGGTTTATTTGTGTTGGAATTGAACTGTTTGGTCGACATATTCGAGAAATTAAATACCTTGAATCTTCAACTCCAAGGAGCAAATACACGTATGTTGGATACAAGTGATGAGGTTAATACTTTTTGTAGAAAACTAGAATTGTGGAGCAGAAATTTAAAACAAAAAATCTAGAAAAGTTTGCAAATGTGAATGAATGTGTTAAATCTTACTGTGCTGAAGAACGTCATGGGAAAGTTATTTTTTTATCCATTTAAAATCATTTAGCCATGTTGGCAAAGAACTTTAAAAGTTATTTTCTTGCTGAAGACAACTTGGTAGCAAGTTTCGAGTGGGTTAGGGGTCCATTTCAAAATACTCCCGAAGGGCTCTCAACTGCCGAAGGAGAAATCTTCATAGACTTAACGTCAAGTGTAGAAATCAAAAGAAGATGTAGTAATAAATCACTCATTGAATTTTGGAGTGGGGTGGATGTATGATGAGTTTTCTGCACTGAAAACAAGGGCATTTCGTATACTATTACAATTTTCAGCATCCTACCTTTACGAAACTGGATTTTCTGCAGTGGCTGGTTTGAAGACAAAATATACATTTCAGCTAAATAGAGAAAAAGAACTCAAGAGTGTTTATTTCTAATAATAAACCTCCTTCGAAAAACTTTGTTTTGGAAGACAGACCCAAGGGAGTCGCTAATAATTAATTATTAAACTTGTTTTTAATTTAGTACTGATAAATTAATTATTAAATATATTGTGCAGTACTGATACAATCCTATTTATAATTATATTATATCAGTGTAAATGGATATATTATTATATATTATGTCAGAATGTATTTTGTTTTGCTTTCCTTTCAGTAAATTAATAAATTTTTTAACAACATATTTTTTTCTGAATGCTAAAAAATAAAATAATAAAAATAACCCTAAAAAAATTATACAATCACCACCAAAAAAATTAAACAAGATAAAAATCTTATATACAGAGTGTCACAAAGTTCTCCCGAGACTTTCATAACCTATTCTACTCGTAAAAATAATGGAAAAAATACGTATAAACATACGTCCTAAAATGCTTTATTTGCAAGTTAAGGCCAATGAAATATTTTGCTTCGATTTCAGTTACACCCGTAAAATGAGGTCGTGTAGAAATTTTTAGGAAGTTAAATAAGGGACAGAATTAGTGAGATCTAATGGTTGTTTACCTGAAAAATCTAATAAAATTGTCCTAGAATCGTATCTACAGTAGATTTTGAGAAACCTTTGGTGAAAATCAATAAATTGAAGTAAAAACCCTGTTTTTATATTTGACATCAAATAACTTTCTTAAATGGGTTTCTTAATGGACGTCTTAAACACAAAGAACATTTAAAAAAACTTGTAGAGAATTTAATTCGTAACAAAATAGTCTAAGATAAGATAATAAGATAAGATAATACGATTGACCAATTTTATACAATTTTTCACAAAACAAAAAAAAACAACACGAAATCACTAATTCTGCTCTTCAATTAACGTCTTAAAAATTTTAATAGAACCTCATTTCACCGTGGTAGCTGAAATCCAAGCGAAATTTTTCACTAGCCATAGCTCGTAAACGAAGCATTTTAAGACATTTTAAGCATTTATATGAAATTTTTCCATTATTTTCAGGCGTAGTATAGATTATGAAAGCTCCAAAAGAACTTCGTGATACATTCTGCATATATATATAAAACACAAAACACTTTTTTGGACTTTTTAGGAGATTAGAATATTAAAGAGCCCTGTAAATAGAATAACTTGAGAAAAAATATAGTAGATAAAATTATTTTAAGTTACTGCAGGTAAAAGAAATAGCAATGACATAAAGGATTTGTTTCGTAACATTCAGAAACAATTTATTTTATAATAATAAGTGATAGGTAACAGTTACTAAGTTGTTAAAAATAAAGTATTTGCTGCAAATAATTTAGTACTATTAAAGGTTTTATTATCTTATTATCACAATTTCAAATCCCTCCCATCATTTACTGAAGGTTAACTTTCCTGTTATTTCTATCTCATTTCTTTATTACTGAATCTATTGTATTAGTATTATTTACTTGTTCGATTCTTTTCAATACGTTAAAATGAATATTTATATATACAAGGTGAACAAAATTCAGTTTTTCTTGAATGCAGATCAAAATTCTCTAAAGGTGTGAAAATGTTGGTTTTGCAGCTTGTAAAAATCAATTTAAATAATTATTATTCAATCGTTGCTAAGTTCATTTCTGTGTCTATATTTAGAAATGATATTTGATTACAGAAAAAAAAATCAAATCTTTATTCTTCAATCATGATAGAAAATTAATAAAGAGTTATAATTGCCACCCAAGCAAGAATTCCGTGCTAGATATTTTAATTCTCCATTAATGACCGGTCAGAATTTAAGAAAACTACATAACAATAATTAATTATAAAGGAATTAAAGATATTTCACGTTCAGGTAAGCTTAGAGGTAGTTGCTTATTAAAAAAAAAAAACAACTTATTGAGTATTAGTAAACGTCAACCAGAAAACTTACATTTGGCTGGAAATAATCAGAAGTTTTTTCAAAAAATTCTAATGGAACTAAATTTTAAATATTTTCAGCCAAGATTATTTTATGCAATTTGTTAATATGATTTTGATAGAAATATGGAATTTTGTGAGGGGTTTATTATTTGTTGTGAAATAATAAACAATATTATAATTATTCACCTCATTTTTCTACTTCAACGAAGAATGCTTCAAATGCAATCATCTGATGAAGAATGCTTCATAATGAATATCCAAGTAAACTATCATAATTATCTTTACTGGCTGATAAAAAATTCAATTAAATATGAAAAACTACTTAATGCACCTGAAGTTCATGTTTGGTGTGGGATGGAAAAAATATTTGGGAGATATTTCATGGGCAAGATTGTAACAAACAATTCATATCATGAATTTTGTTAGTGTAGAGTTATTTCTCATCTTGTATTTGATATTGGCTATTTCTATGTGTAAAAGCAACATATTTTCCCAATATGATTCCCCAAAACTCCCCAATAAGCTTTACAAGTAGAGGCTACTTCAGGAAACCACTTTTTTTAATGAATAAGACGCCTAGAATCAACAGGAACTACCACATTCCTATTTTTTAAGTCTTGGAATTTTCCGTCTTGGTAATCGACAAAAAATATCGTATTGTCAAGTTCAAGTTACTTGAACTACTTAGAGCTATTGTTTGATAACCAAGTTAATTTTATAAATTAGGACAAAGTTTTGATAGAAAAATTTGTTTAATTCAGTAGTTAAACGCTGCCATAAATAGTTCATAAGGACAGAAGATCAAAACTTTGAGGTTAATCACTTTGGAAATCGATTCAGCATAAAATCTAGAAAAAATTTAATATTTACCTATCTAAGTACAAATAAATTTTCTGTCCACTTTAACAAGTCCGACGTGTCTGTTTATAAAACTGAAATTTGTATTTTAAAACTGGGATGAAATATTCTACAGAAATTCAGTATACATGTTTAATCCAGGATTCTCTAAGTCTACTATTCAAATAAAATTTCAATCAATCTAGTAACAATGTGCCAAGGCCTAATTCCAAAATGGGGAAAACTGACTTTGAACCGCTATTCTTTTGTTCCATTTTTAAAAATGGAATAATACTTACTAACAGAGTCTACAACTTAAAGGAGGCCCCCATCAATCAATAGTATATACTAAACGCGTATTTCTGTTAAAATTCATATATTGGTGTGAAATGGGTAAAAAACTGTGTAAGATATTGGTAAGACTGAAGCTGGAGCAGGGAGGACTGCTTATTGCCTGCACAATTGTGAATTGTCAGTTTATGTTAAGCATTGGATTTTGAACAAGACTGCATATCATGTGTTGTTGTTTATTAAAATGCGGTAAATTCAGGGAGAAATTTGAAAAGGGAGCACCAGTGAAAAGTGTTATTCAGAAGTTAATTAACAAAATTCGTGAACAGGTCGTTGTTGATCAGAAACGTGCACGACACAGGTCGGTTTTAACGACGCAGTTTGTATAGGACATTAAAACTACAGTTACTAGATCTCCTCATAAATGTTTTCGTAGACTAAGCCAGGAAAAGAACATTTTTCAAGGTTCAACCCCCACTGCAGTGAGGGACATTCTGAAATAACCATATCGAATGCGGATTTTCCATGCGCTAAAACCTGTTTTTAACATTTTATTTTTAAAGAGGTGGGGAATCCCATTTACAGACGCCTAAGCAAAGTCGGGCTCGCTAACAGGTGCCGCAAGATGTTATTAACATGCGTATATAAACCTGTGCACTACCGACGAAACCGCCACCCCTGGCTACCACCCTTCCTGGAACCGCTAACGAAGCATTCCTTCTGGAATGGGGGGTTAACAAGTCTCACAACAATATAAACACAGAAAAATCATTAAAAAATACATCAAGGACATAAAAATACGCCTGAAAAGAGACATTCATTAATATTACACGATCAGTGCGACAACACAACACTAAAAATGCATACATCGGACAGCAGAAAAAAAATCTGCAGCCAATAAGCAAAACCTCACAGAATGCAGAAGATACAAAATACCACATACTAAAATAAGGCCCCAAGAAAAAGGGAATTAGCCCAAGATCAGATATACATCATAAAGACATAATATACATCAAAAGCAAAATACTAAAATATATACATAAAAAAAAAAATTACATCATAATATCAGTGTAGCAAACTTACATCATAAACTAACCGGACATATACATACCCCATATACTTACTACCTGCGGACGCAATCAGATACGGGAGCAATGTGCCCGCGGCCTCTTCCCGTCAAGGCGACCCCCACATGTACGGTGGACCCCCTAGTCGCTCACTCGCGAATCTGTCCGTCCCCGCACTCTCCGACGCCGACTATTATTTCGTGACTGCTTCCATGCTTGGAGGTCTCTCATCATGATTTTCACATACGTAATGATCGCCTTCCAGCCTGATTTTAACTTAAGCTAACTTTATTAGAGGCAAAATTGGCGTTTTAGATTTTCACAAATGAAGCAGGTTTCACCTTGGTGGGTATATTAGCAGTCAAAACTACCAGACCTAGGGTACTGAAAACTCTCACATTTTCTTTGAATCTCCTCTACACACAAAAAATAGAGGTGTGATGTGCGGTTTCAAAGCGAAGAATAATAGGACTCTTGTCTTTTCATAAAAACTGTAGATGCTGCCGTCTACCAAGAAATTATCCAACAGTTCATAGTCTTACTGCAAGAGGGTGATTGTGGCTGCTGGTTGCAACACGACAGTGCCACTGACCTTACAGCTCGCTTTACTATGAAGATGTTACAGGGTTTCTTCGGTGGAACAATCATTTCTAAAGGATTATAGTCACCAAGATCCCCTGATCTGACTAGTCCAAACTTATTTCTGTGGATTTACTCAAATGAAATGTTTATAGGAGCAATCCACACACCCTTCAAACGTGTTGATAAGTGCATAAAAATGGGTGGACATCATTTTCAACACCTTCTGTAAATTGTTTTGTAAATGTTTCCCAATAAATTATTATTTATAGACTAAACTAAGTGATGGGATTTATTTTAAGTTGAAAACCTCAAATTAACAAATAAATTGTAAATACTTTCATGTTATGGTGGGGGTCCCGGGCGGTGGTATTCATACTTAAGGGACTGATTCAGGATATAAAATAAACAAAAATATTTATGTTTACAAATTCCCTATCTCCTTTCATTTTCATCTCTGTCCATCATTTTTCTGGCAATAGCTCCCTGGGTGTCTGGGAGGTGTCGACCAAACTTAAGGTTGATTCAATACATCAAAATAAACAAAAAAAAATTTACACAGGTAAATTCCCTGTCTTGCTTTATTTCCTCTCTGTTCATCTTTTTCTGGCTTTTAAACAAAAATTTATATCTTAAAAACGGATTGAAATAATTTAATAAAAATTACTGTATATGTATCAAACACATCTAGAAATCAAGAAATTAGAAAATTTTACATTTAAAATTTCCAAAATGGCGGCCATTTAGACTTTTTAATCATTAAGAGCTTCGGAAATATTTATTTTATAGAATTATATTTTATTGAATAACATGTTAAGCTTTTGTGATTCGTTCAAGTCTGTTGATAAAAAAGTGGGATATGACGAAACGTTTTAAAAAGGATCGCAAAAACTATGAATTTAACAATTTTTTGCCTGTTTTCAAGTCCTTTAATAATCGAATTAATATTACTTTTTATTATAAGCAATAATTAACCTTTTTAATTTATTTTTATGCTCTGAATCAATCTCATAAGTTTGCCCTACAACATTTGGAACAATTTTTTTCTTTTACTACTGGCCTAAGTAAAAATATATTAATTGTTACTGAAATGTCTAAATCCCCAAATTATTTTATTTGTGAATACAAAATACTAAAAATAAAACTATATAATTGTTACTGTGTGAAAACAACAGATGTATGATCAAAATTTATGCTACTGCAGAAAATCTTCGAACATTAAAAAAAAAAAAAAACATTATTGTAATGTGCTGAAGCATGCATTTTAATAATCTATGAATTACTGCATGTGAATCTTTGTTTAAGATAGAAAATTTAGCAAACAGTTCGTAATTTTTTTTTTACTTCTTAACTAAGCACGTTACATTGCATAAATATAAATTACTTTTGTCTTTCTTAAAGCAGAATGTGTTTTTATGTTTAAGCCAGATGTGATTTTTAGGAAGCAATTAATATATGCAACTCTTTAAAAATATATACTTTTTTCTTTTCACATTGGAAGAAATCAAATCTTCCAGTAGTCTGTAAAAATCAGTATAAAATAGAAATAAAAAAAATTAAATGATAAAAAAAGGTTACGTAAATATCCATCCCATTTACATTTATAACAACAGTTGTAAACAAACGTTCAATTCGGTATTGGTAAATTTTGCTTTTGATCTATACAGAAATTCTTAGCGCTGCACAATCTCATAGCGATAAACATTTAAATAAGTTATATATACAATATTAAAAATGATTTTAATAACAATATAACATATAATACTGTATTCTATAATTTGTCTTTATTTTTCTCATCGCTACTAATTCCTAGTAGTATCAAGAGATAAATGATAGATACAGAAGTCTATTGTAATAGGAATTATTTGGCTGCAATAGTTACTTATATAACAAAACTGGAATGGTTTGTTTATATCAGTTTCAAATGTAAATAAATGATACGGATCGCGTAATCAATTTGTTTTCTGAATTTGAATACTGAATGGGAAGGAAGCGTAGAGCTTTCCTGGAACGTAGTTGCCGGAATATATGTATTACCTCTTTCTTTTACTTACTTACTATCTCATACAGTGGGTTCATTTAGCAGTGTTCCAAAAAACAGGCTAGATAATTTGTGTCAGATAAAAACCAGGCACGCGTGTCAAATTGGTAATGTTACTAGGAAATTAGGTCTTCTCCCAGTAAAATCCAAAGTCAACCTCCGAAAAATCCAGTAGCAAATAATTAAAAAAAAAAAAAAAACACATATCATCCAGTAATCAGTAGAAAAGCACGTAAGATATTTACACAGAATATGATTTATATTTTAATACAATTCTCGTTTTACGACATGCATAATCTAATCGTGTTTCAAATGAATATTCGATGGATTACACCAGTGGTTCCCAAACTTTTCCGAGTCACGGCGCCCTTTTTCAATTAAAAGTTTTCCTTGGCGCCCTACCCTAAGTAAAAGTATGATATTAACTCGTAAGCAAGAGATAAAAATAAATAAAACTCGTGTATCTTCATTATTTTGTTTACTTTATTAACATTAAATTAATAATTATAAATGTTTTAGTTCAATTAATTATGAAGCTTTTACAATATTTCGCGGCGCCACTGTGAAGAGGACGCTGCTCCCCTGGGCACCGCGGCGCACAGTTTGGAATCACTGGATTACACTCCTAGGTAGTTTGTTCTAGTATCTTCTTTACCAGAAATATTGTTTGTAGCATGTTGAATGAGAAGACATTGGCTATGCCTTACATAAAAGGCTTTATATACTTAACTTTTAACATTACTGGGAAGAATTTTAGCACCACAAATCAGGAATTAAAAAAAAGAGGTTTAGCAATATTTGTAAAAATATTCTGAGGAAGAGAATGAAACGGAAGGCTTCAATTAAAAGAAGTCTTCGTAAAAAAACATCGTCCAGGCAATTTTTTTGTTGTTAATAAATCCTACTAATTTAAGGAAAGACCGTAAAAAGAACGAAACGATAACGAAGAAAAGGACCGTCAGACCTTAACATGCTACAATGGACTTCACAAAGAAACTGTTAAGAAAATATGCCAAACACGCAACACTGAGAGTTAAAATAATCAACTGAATGAGCTTTTATGTAGTCGTTTTTATGTTATTCTTTTTTATAAATTTATAGCTAATAACAAAAAGATAAACATATAAAACCAGTTTGCGTTTCGGTTAATTTTTGCTATTCTTACATTTTAGCGAATTGCACAGAAACACTATTGCAGTAATAATAATACCTAACCTATCAAAAATACTTGTTTACTAATGGGGAAACCTGGTTCAGAAAATCTCTGCTGTTCTTCGAAATTTAACTACAAATTAAAAGGACGAATTTATATATTGTTGAATTTAAAAAAAAATGAATTTATACCTGTACTACGGTCTTGTACTCTCTCTTTTTTCTGTTTTGCCTCCGGAAACATCGTAAGGTATTACTTCAGAGGATGATATGTATGAATTTACATGAAGTGTCGTCGTGTACAATCTTTGGTCAAAAATGTGTGGTTAATTGATACCCAACCACCATAAAACCCCGGTATCCAAAATCTAATATTCAAATCCGTATAAAAGTAAATGCTTTTGCTACGAACTAAACCTTAGAACTCTCGACTACGAAATCAGTTTCGATGACGAGTTCACCACTAGAACAACCCGGTGGGTTTACGGTCTTCTATTGATCAGGTGTACCTTTTTTAATATCGTTGTTAATTGGTCCCTATCTTAAAATCCTATATGTATATCCTCAATATATAATGATAGGCCAACCATAATTTTTATTAATTAACTAGGTTATGTATACATGTGCGAATAAACGCATACTCTCGCCCTAAAATAAAAAAATTAATGATTTTATTGTTATTGCCGGTAAAGCTAAAAAGATTTGCCTTCAAGTTTCACTTTCTAATAAAATAAACAATGACATCATCTCCTTGTATTAAGTATGATAATGCAGATATGTAAATTAAATTGCATCTAAGCCATAGTTGAAGCATTTTTATTTTGTGTGATATATGTTGTCTGACATACCGTCTGTTTTATGAATTGTACACAAATCTATAATGTATCCATGTTATAACGTAACTGTCGTTCAGTATAAATAAATTATGAATTCTTGTATTCTTCCATTCGTATAACCAAATAAATCTCTATTTGATGTGCGGTAAAGTGTAAAGAAAAAGAAAAAATTAAGATTTGTAACTGCAAGCTTATAAGTTGCAATATCAAAAAAAAAACTTGTAATCAAGAATATGCATTAATATATTGCTGTTTGTATATTCAGAAGTGTTAAATATATTATATTTCATCATGAATGTGTTATAAAAATAAAATATTACCTTTGTATATTTTATAAATTTCTTCTTTACTACCACTGTTAGCCAAATTCCCCTTCCCGAAGTGCTAACACCACTCCTTAATTATTAGTACCTCTGAAAAAATACGTTATGCATATTTTTATTAAAGAATTGGTAGCCCGTTTTCTAATTAATAAAATTAAGCCATTAATTAATTAGAAAAAAAAGGTTATTATTCTTTAAGATTTCGATTGAAAAAAATGTATTATGAAATATGTTGAAATAGGAATGTGATAAATCGATACAAACAAAACTGCTAGGGGGGGGGGGGGTAAGGTCGAACGCGATTGGACATGAAGGAGAATGGTAAAGATTAAATGGGCAAACAGAGGGAAAAATTGAGAAGAAATGAGCAGAGTTAACAAAGCTGAATAAGAAGAGGAAAGGTAATCGGCTGGGATATTAACGTGAACAAAGAATTGATTAAAAAATTTTAAATGGTTGAATAAAAGGTGTAATGAAGACAAGCTGCAAAAATAATAAAAATTGTAGATAATCTATAAGTGAATGGAAGCAATGAAGAACTTAAATAATTAGTTGGAATTAAGAAGAATAGAACTCATGGAAAAGGGAATAAATTTTATCTGGGCTAATAAATTCCGACAAACTTCATGGTGGAATGGCAGTGTCTCGGCCTTTCAACCGGAGATCGCGGGTTGGAATCCCTCAGGAGTAGCATTTTGCATACGCTACAAAAGTATCCAATACAATTTTTGAGCTTTTGTGGTGAATTCATCAAGCGAAAAATAAAAAAAAACTAGTACAGATATTTATAAATAAGAAATTTTATAATCAGTGGCCACTCGTAGCTAAAGTTAGTGTGGGTGCTGCTCCAGAAACTTTTTTTCTGGACCTTTTCATGGTCATGGTTTTCTGTAAAATAAAAGGATTAGATAATAACTTAATAAAATGATCGCTTGAAAAAAATATAGAGTCCAACAGTGCTTAATTTAAATTTCTATGTACACAGAAACAAATCCATAATTAGTTTTTATTAATTACCTTCTCTTTCGCCCTTCCAGCGTGTTTTTGGAAAGATTAGGCGATCAAAGAGCCCTTGCTTTCCGCCATCTTCTGATCGCTACTGAAAAAACAACTAAACCGCTTTCATATCCCTTTCACCGACTAAACTAGAAAAGGGAACGAACAAGAAACGTTCCATACACACGCAGAGTAAAAAATCTACCTTCCACCAAAACTCCAGGGTCGGCACTGCGGGAGCGACAGTGCTCTCTTTCCTTCACAGCCTCGCGTGCAGCTTCCTGTATGCGCATGAGCACAACAGCCAAACACCACGCCGCTGGAACTGTGAAGCGCACAGTTCCATACAAATATTTTTGTATTTTTTCATAAATTAGAGGATGGCTGCCGACATTAAGCTTATATATTGTACAAGTATAAAGAAAGAATTAAAGAAAAAATGACTTATTATATTAAGGCTGGGCGTGGCTTAAGTTGTGCAAGGCGTGGCTTAAGGCTGGTAGTGGCTTGGCTTAAGGCGTGGCCTGGCTTAAAGCTGGGCGTGGCTTGGGTTAAGGCGCGGCTTAAGGCTAGGCGTGGTTAGGCTGGGTGTGGCTTAAATGTAATTGATAATATCAAGTGGAAATAGGGGTGCTGCAGTTCCGCAGTGCCTATACTCGAGCCGCCACTGGATCATAAACTACAAACTTTATACAGGTCTTAAGATGAATTTGTAGTAGAATCTGGTACAAAGACGAACTAGGGTTGCTAAGACAATCAGGTTTAGTTAGTTTCGTATTAAAAGGATGAGCCAAAAATAAAAACTAGAGGAATTTTAGATATAACAATTTAAAAAAAAAAAAAACACTGTAAACAAAAACGCTTAAAAATCTTGAGAAAAAATACTTACATATTTAATAATTAGTAGATCATTTTAAAAGAAGATTCTTTAAATGTTCATGGATATAAATTTAATTTAGAAGAAGCTGACAACACAGTTATGGAATTTTCCCACGACGCGTCTATAGCTGTGTGTGGGTTGTTTCTGATGTACGGCTAACACAGACATACACACACAACTTAATTTATCATTTTATTTAAATACCATATTTTTTCTTTATTTAATTCAATGATTCTAAAAACGCGCGCGCATGCATTATTTAATTAGGTGAAGCAGTACTAGCGGCGACAATCGGAAATTGCTAAACTAATATAATTTCACAACTTAGATGGAACAAATTTTGCTTGTACAGTCGGTAGACTGGTGCAGCCGCGAAGCTTAACGTATCAGGTACCGAGTCAATCGGGCCATTGAATTTGAGACCCGGCCAGATCGAGTTATTTTTTACAAATTAAATATTATTCATTTATTTAATTCTACCGCACACCTGTGACGTCACAACATAGCAGGTGATTACTACATAAATATTTGGGAGGGGGGGGGGTGATTTTGAAATTAAAAAAAAAAATTATTGTTATTTTCTAATTGTTAAAAAAATGCCTAAGGAAAACATGACCTTAATTAAGCAAAATCTCGCGACACAGATGGTAACCTTGTTCTGCAGCCTCACCCCCTTGACCTTTCAAGTTGAACATTTAATGGCATCAATGCCCCAGTTATAGTAGTAATCTGACAAAGTTTGGTCAAAAGTCCAGTAGTTCTGGAGATATAAGATGATTTAGAACCAACACCCCGACAACCATGCGGTAAATACGAAGATCCGGAAAATTTCCATCCGGTTTTTTGGATTCCTTAAGTGTCATTATGTAAAAATCTGGTGAAACCCGCATATGCCCAAATTGGACGACTGATTTCCACACTTTACCTTCTATAACTATAGCTCTGCTATAGCAATAGGCGGAAAAGTAAAATCTAGAGAAGAAAATGATAAAAAATTTACGTATTTAATAATTAGTAGGGCATATTAAAAACAAATTCTTTTCATGTTTTACATAGATAAAAAGTTGAGTTAAATAAAAAAAAAAACTCAAAAAAATTATTTTTAGTTTTTCTTAAATTTTTTCTTAATAAAATACTACCAGTCATGAAAACTGACATTAAATATCTTTAACGAAATATGATTGGTAGAAGAATAAAATCGCCCCACTCCTGATTTTTTATTTGTTATTTTAATAAGATTAATTAAGGTATTAATCGACGAAACTTATAGACGTTGTTAAAAATTTGAGTGTTTTGATGCGAAACGTCTTTAAAATTACACCGAAACATACGGGTACCAGAACAGAAAGTTAGTGTAGCTCACGACTTAAGACGTGATAGCGCGGTGATTCGTGTATTTGTGTTTACAATTTGTCGAGATAGATCGATTTAAGTAATAATAGATGTATTTTTGACAACATTTATGTGTAAGAAATTACAAGTAAACATGTAAAAAAGAATAAAAATTCAATATGTCAACCTCAGCCCGTGCAAAAGCCAGCCGGAAATATAAATTACGCATATCGTTGGAAATGGGAGGTTGTATGCCACGCACAGGTACCCCGACGTCCGGTGTCGAGTGAACGAGACTGTTTCAGGAGCGTCGCAAAGCTGGCACGGTGCGCTGACGGTTCGAGCACCTCTACAGCTGTTTATTATGCCGTATGTGCCATACTTCTCATATTACAGGCTGATATTGAACAAAATTGTCGTCGAATATTATTCGAAATAAATATCATGTACCATTTAGTGTCTGCTTTATGTTAAAATTAAATTTAGTACACAGTCAATGTCTCGTTTTTATTTCAATCCGATACACTAAAAGCGACTCGCTGGCATACAGACCGACCAATTTATATATAGAGTTGGCCAAATGAAGGAACTAAAATTTTTCATAGGAAACTTTCAGTATTGCTCAAAAAAAAAAACCATGGTGGCTCTCCCATTTACCTCTACAGATAAGTTGGTCGGTCTGTAGCTCGGAGGTACTTCATCCAAGGTCTGTAACGTTCATGTTATACCAACGGCCGTGAGCCCCAACACAGCTCCACCCGATTTTTTTTTTCTTATTCGGTCGGTACATTAGAAGAATGATTTATCATAACATTTACTTAATCATATAAAAAAAAATCATTTACATATATTTTTTATTAGCTACTTTGTTTAGTATTAAAATATTTTTTTTTTATAAACTGGAAATTACATCATCAAATTACATAGAGACGTATATAGACTTCACATATAATTAGGCCTAATACATCTATCTTAATATTTTACTAGTAGGTCAAAAGTTGTATAATAATTTCGTTATAATTATAATTATTATTAATAATAATAATGCAACCCTTCACACCGTAATCTTAAAAAATTATTAGCCTATTTTATATACATTCATAAAATCGTGACTTCTTTTTTAGGTTCAACGTTTATTTATTTATTAATATATACATTTTGCTTTTATTAAAAATTTATTGTATAAGTTATAATAATAATAAAAATAAATAGAATTAAATATTTCGCAAATAGGCTATAACATAAATTAAATTATTGTAAGAATGCATTTCCTTATTGTATTTGTTTCATAGAATCTGTTTTTATTATACCATTTACAACTGGATTTAATAATTTAAATAACAAAAACTATTTTTACGCTAAAACTATTATTTTTAATTAAGATTTATATGTACAAACTAATTAAAATGTATTTTATTGCATTATAACTTTAAAGAAATTATTTCTATTTACTGACGTCACCTCAATGGTTTGTATTTTATTCTAATGAAAAAAGTTTTTCTAAGTCATTTGATTTTTCTGTTGAAATCCAAGATAGGTATTTTCGTAATAGCGACTTGTAAATTTAAGGGATCATCATATATGTTTTCCTGAAAATCAGTTTTTTTTCGTCTTTACATAAAACCTAATTAAACAAATGAAAGCTATGAAACAAATGAAAAAAAAATAAATAGATTTAGTCAATTTTATATAATTAAATAAAATTCAAGTCGCTACATCTATGACGCTTTGGTAACTTTGAAAATTAATAATTTTCTACAATAAAAATGAATTTCTTATTAAATGCCTAACAGTTAATTAATTTTAGAAATAAATATTCTCTACTGAAATAGTTATTAGCTATAAAACTACCCATAACTAGAAAATTTTGAAAAAAGGTCAAATCGGGCGAGGACATGATAAAAAAATTAGTTATAAGGTAATATAGTAGAGAATACATTTTTACATTTATTCTGCCACTCTTACACATTTAAAACGATAAAATTAAAAATATTTAAAAATTCACAAAGCCATTTTGAAGAAACATATCTACAGCTTATAACGGAAAATTATATAACACCTGCTTTAATGTGATACTTATGTAATACAATGAGGTGATACCTTATGTAAAAAACCGCATCAAAATCGGCCCAGCCGTTTTAGAGAAACACATTACTCCAGTGCCTCCTGGTGGCTTATAACCGTAAAACATGTCTAAGAACCTGCTCTGAAGCGTTATCTTTTTATGTAGAAGTGGAGAATCCATTTTACAAACGCCTAAGCAGTGTCGTGGTCGCTAACAGGTTCCGGAAGTTGTTATTATATGCTTATATATATACCTGCGCAGTACCGACTAAAACTTCCACTCCTGGCTTCGCAACCTTCCTGGTAACTCTAATGTGGCATTTCATCTGGAAGGGGCAATAACGCCTACTCACAGATTCATACATCACGATATTATATCAATGAAATAATAACATGTCAGACATACACAGATCAAACCAAACATTGTACAACAAACAAAATCTTTAGTAATAATATGTAACATCAATCATAATACTTACAACGTAAGAAGAACAGCACAGTGATACTACCATTATTCTTCTATGTGAAAAGAATACTGCAACATAATAAATTACATGGGATAATTAATAAAAGTAGATTAATACTACGCTACTAAGTGAGAACCAAAGCTACAACACCTGCGCGACACCTCTGAAGTGACATGTATGTAGTGCAAAAACCACATTGAAATCGGTCCAGTAGTTTTTGAGGAAAACTCACGCATACGGGCGCGCTCGCGCACACACACAACCTCTTACCCCAAACACATATACTGTCTCCATTCCGTCGTGGGTAAAAAAAAGAAAACTATGGAAATACTGGATGTACAAAAAGATATCGTGATTTTAATATACTATAATATTTTTTGGATAAGTTGTACCGTATTGATTTAAAATTAAAATAAAACAGCAAAAAGGACAATTTTAATTGGGCTCATGGTCGTAAACTGATTCCTAGCTTTCTGTTTGACAGCGCCACTAGCAAAGGTTGCACAAAAATCAGAGTAAACGTTTTCGCCAGCCGACACTCTATAACGAAGCCTTTCCCAATAAGTTTATTTGAATTTTCTTCTTTAACAATATTAAGAAAAAAGTTAAGTAAAAAATAATTAATTTGAAAATATAATAATGATTATTATTATACAAGTAGCATTATTACTTATTAACTTAATGTTTTATTGGTTAAGCCTTCTTTTGTACTTTGAAATTTATTTAAGACTGGTAATTGAAAATGTGAATGAAAACAAAAAAAAATACAAATTTTCATGCCACCTTCAGGCATGTTTTGTAAAGAAACGTGTTTATCACGTTTAAAAAATGTTTAGCGAACAATGGTATGTTTATCACAAAAAAAAAAAAATGTTTAGCGAAACAATGTTCAGCGAAATAACTAAGAATACGAAATGATAAAAGTCTAACTTGAGCAGAAATGACACGTAGACAAAACTTAAGGAAATAAATCAAACGATTCAAATAAAACAATATTCAATTTTGAGGAGAAATTTCAAACATTTTGCTTTAGAACAAGACACAAAATACAACAATACACAAAACTATTGTTCAAATCATTTTGAACGAATGGGATTCAACTATGGTGAACAATAAATTGTTTAATATTGAATTTTACAATAGCTTCAATCCAAATTGTTTTCAACGTCCGTAAAATAATTATAGTAAATTTGTAACTTAACCATTATCCACTATGATGGTTAAACGTTCTGACTGTTAAATTAGAATATTTTTTTAGATTTTCTTTAACATATTAGCTAAAATAAATAAATGTATATATAATTTTCTCTCAATATATACTCGTGTGTGTGTGTATTTGTGTGTGTGCGTGTGTATGTGTAAAGAAAGAGAGAAAGCACAAAACATCTTAAAAAATATGGTAAGAAAAATGACATTTAAAGCAAAACGCTAATATAATATGGCATAAAATAATACACAAATTCAAGGTCAAAATAAAATAATTCTAAATTTCATAGAAAACAACGTATTGTGTAAGATCTGCAAGAATAAACACAAAAGAGTACTCCTTTATTAAGACGTCTTACAATAAGATAAATAATTTTAAACAATATTTATTTTATTTTTTTAAATATAATAATATAATAAATATATATTTATATTTTTTCAACCAGTTTTACCCAGATATTCCCAGATTACCCAGATATTCCAGTTACTGTTGGGTCTGGGAAAGTGTATAGAGACAAATGCAAGTATTGCTGCCGGCTTTCCAGGCCTGATGTAATTGCAGATGTAGTGCAATGTAAATGTGTAAATGAACCGGTAAACAATATGAAGGGTACAACAGACTCAGGTTGACCACTCCTTACAATTTAGTTTAATTGAAATCCAACCACTAAAGAATACTGGAATCAATAGTCTAGCATTCAAATCCATACAAAATCAACTGCCTTTCCATGGCTCAACTTTAGAACTCTCGACTTAAAGAATTATTAACATAATAACCCCGTAGGTTATTAACATAATACATATAAAAATATATAATGACATTTATTTTACGTAATATATATTTATATATATTTATTTTCGTTATGGTCTCTTTGGACCGCGTTGAACTTTTTGCACAACAGATGTCTTCCGTCTGTTTTCCCAGTACAATTTCATTTCGCCTCGTTTAACTTGTTTTTGTTCATCAGTCCACTGCCTCCCAGTTCTAGTCTTATCTGTAAGTTTCGGAAAATATGTTTATTAATTTTATCTCTAAACTCAGTTCTGTTACACTTATCGCCTTCGTTCAGTTGTAGTTCGCTGAGGTCCTTCTTAACTTCGACTACCCAATCCGTAGTCGCTTTCATATTTGTTAAAAAACTAAAGACCCGCGTCGTTAACCTATCATCCGATAGGTTAACGGATATAACATATATATCGGATATATTATTACGTATATAATATATACGTAATATATATATATATATTATATATCAAACAGTTGTACTTTTTAGTATAATACTTAAATAAGAAAACATTAATATTATTAATAATAATAAAATGACAGAGGGTTCACGTAATAAACCTCGTCCAGGAAAACCTTTATTTTCAGAAGCGAAGAGAAGGAAGAAAAACGAGTTCAGTTAGCCAAAGAAGAATATCCGAAATAAGTTTTGATCTAAGAGCTTTGGACTAATTCAAAATATCTGGTGATCAAGAAGAATGAAGGGTATTTTTCTACAGATAGTCCTTAATATAGGACTATAGGATAGGAAACTGCAGGAGAGCCTGTAAAAGAGACCAGGAAGTCAGGTATGAGCTTGTTTGTAGATACCATCAATGACCTACAATTTTCACGGCTGTTGAAAGCTATGAAGATAGGAATCATCAACGTTAAGGTTGTACCACATGGTACATTAATAACTCTAAGTTGTGTGTAGGGACCTTCTAAACTGCACAGAAGAAGAGATCGTCTAGGAGCTTCAGGAACAAGGGGTTGTTGTATGTTGACGTTTGAACACCCAACGTAACAGAGAAGTTGTATCCTCCGCGACGCATGTTTCAACATTTAACAATCTTAAGTATCCTGAGAGAATTAAAGCAGGCTTTCATAGACTGGATTTCCGTCTTTTCATCTCAACTCCATTGCGATGTTTTGGATGCCAGAAATATGGACATACTGTAGCGAGATGCACAAGAAAACATGTCCCTGTGGTGATCCATTACATCCGGATGATCCCTGCAAGGATCTGCTGGTTTGTGTTAATTATCATGGACATCATTCTGCTAAATCCCGTAATTGTATGATCTATAAGGAGGAAGTAGCAATACACGAAGTTAAGACCATTCAAAAGGTTAGAAAAATTGAGTTCAGCAGATCACTGAAGCTAAAATCGTATGCTCAGGTTTCTGAGGCTCCTGCAGCTTCTTTTAAACCAAAGAACGTAATTTCTGAACTGGCAAACTGGCATTGGCAAGCTTGGTCGAACGTATCATCGATCACAAATTGAAAATTTGACCATCAAGAGGAAATAGTTCAAAACTAACGCAGATGAAAGCAGATATTTCTCAAGAAAATAACTCCTTTAAGCCCAAAAATAAGTCCACGACCAGTTCTCACGTGAAGCAAAATTAAACCCAAAACTGAGAAAATGACTGAGCCAACTAAAGTAAAAGTCCAGATAGAAACAATCCCCATTCAGGGAACTGCGAAACCGGAAATAAAGTTGTTAGAAAAATAAGATTTAAATCGAACAAAAATGGAGCCCCCGAAAGCACGGAGGTGCTATAGGGGAGAAGGCCAGGGTTTCAGCCGCCCCACATGCTTTAGCGGGCAGTGCAGTGAGTCTCGATTCTGATCCACTCCTGATTGCACCATCACAGCCGGTATCATCTGATGACGATAGTAAGGAATCCTTCTTGATTTACTGCGGAGAATCAAATGATTCCATCTCCGAGGCCTCAGATGTCTTGCCTCACATTTTTTTTTAAGTGGAAAGGAGCGAATGACCAACGTTACCCCTAAAACCTCAACAAAAAAAAAATCATAATGAAAAACTTTCGCCTACTAACAAAATGCTTTAATAAAAAGAAAGACCTTCACCGCTTTCAGATGTTCAAGTCATTATCAGAAGTAAAAAATTTATATTTAAAACTGATAAAAATATGAAATCAAAAATTAAATTGGTTGTTTTGTACAGCATTATATATTTTTGCTATTCCTGATCTCGTATGAATACCCGAAAGCCCTGGGTTTTTATAAATAAAAAATTGTTACACTTGTTGATACATGGTGGATCTGAATTATTATAATATTTTTTTGTTAACAATAAAATATGACAAAAAAGAAAAGATATATAAAATTATGGATATCAGTAGGTGTTATAAAGTATTAAAAACAGAGATTGTTAAACAATGATATAAAAAAGACTTAAAAAAACCAATATTAAAGATTTCATACAATAATACCTTAGTTTAATCTATTACACACATACACATACACACACACACAAAGGAGTGAGACAATATTACTCAATTATTTTGTCAGAAATCGTGCACATACGCTATCTTCAATACAACTTATATCATCTAACAATGACCTTGTAATACCGTAATAGCGTGTATTTTTATTTTTACAATATTTCTTAAAATATTTTAACTGTGAATAACGTAATTATGACACAATGTTTTTCACAATTCTACAGTTTATTAAATTTATCAAATATAATATTTTTTATATCAATATAATGTAATAGAAACTTTATTATTACATCATTTACTTGATCTTTCATTATTATAATACTTCTTTTTATAAAACAATTTTCAAGTAAGATTAATTTAAAATGGCCTCAATGTCATTCTTTCACTTTTCCTTCAGTATTTTTCTATTAAAATATTTTCATATAAACTGTCTAAACCTTTAAGAAAAATTATACGTTTTTGAATTGGATGTAAAAAATTCAACAACAAAAAAATTAACTAACCGGTTAATGTATTATTATTTTAACCCCCAAATTTTGTGACCAGAATAAAATATTTAATTCCTTCTTAAGGTAGAACATTGAAAATTATTTTTGTTCTTATAACGTTATATATTTCCTTTATCTACGAAAAATAATTAAACAAGTTTAATTATAACCCTAAATTATTCAACCCATTTTAGAAATACATTTAAAAACATTAGTTTAGTTTATCATTTAAATAAAACCATTAATTCATATTACGTTCTCCTTAGAGATAAAGTTGAAAATATTTTCACCACCTCTAAAAAAAAAGTTTCACTGGAATTAAGAAAACCTTTTTAAACTCTTTCTACAGTAAGAATAACATAAAGATTTATATATATTGAATATTTTAGGGTTTTATGGAGAATTATATTGTCCCTACTCCTGTAATAAAATTTGAAAAATATTCCCGACTAATAAAGTCTTATTTAGAAGTACAAAAGATATAGTAATGAGTAGTCTAAAAAGTACTGAGCCTTTTGCACACTAAATAGCGTTAACGTATTCTGGCAAAAGTCGAGGAAGATTAGCATGTAAGCAGTCATGACATCGACAATAACTTAAAGATCCACCACCAAACAGTGCTAAACCATTTAGAGAAATACAAAAAGAAGCTGGACATTTGGGTAGTAATAATCTGTCTCAGAAAAATTTACTCGATCGAATCTCTATCTGCCAATCTGTACTAAAACGTAACGAAATACCGTTACGAACCCCCCCCCCCCCCCACCATAAATAGGGAAGTGTCGGACTCGCACAGGATCGGCTAGATGTTATTAAGAGCCTATGGACTAAAACTCCTATTTCACCGTTTCTCCTCCTCCGGGGTCAATCCTACAGTTTAAGCATTGCGCGAGCTCAGGAGGTGCCTTTAGGATGCAGGGGTCCAGAGTCCCCGTACTTCATCACCTTCGCTCATCCGCACACGTGCTGACGCAGGACGGCTCCACAGGGGGCTGTCCTTCGCCCCTTCACCTTCAAGTCACTTTCTTCGCCTGAGTCTCAGATCTTTTATATGCAACTCTGATTCCTTGCCGGGTGATCTTCAGTTCTCTTACTGATCTGGGTCCTAAATCAGGCTCTGTTCCATTCTCTAGCTTCTCTCGCTTTAGTTTTCGGGATACTTGTTGCTAGGCGTACTACCTTGTCCCATTCCGATCTTCTTATCAACATATATGGAACTCTTTCTTCCAGAGAAAGCCAGCTTAAGCCGACATCTTGTCTGACCACATCCCACCACTAGCATTGGTAGATGGTGTGCTCAACGGTATCTTCAAGATCGCAGTACCTGCATAGAGGAGATGCTCTCCTGCTAAATCGATGCAGGTAGGCTTTAAACTCGCCATGTTCAGAAAGGAGCTGCGTTATATAGAAACCTATCTCACCCAGTCTTCTCTGGACCCATACATCTATTCTCTGAATTAATTTACGTGGATAACTTACGGTAACAATATGCGACAAAGATTGTGGTCAAAACGAGAAGCATCACAGTCTGGGGCAACGGCCACACTGACGCCCAGGAAAATATTGCTGTGCGTACATCATGAGCTACGGACGCCACACAAAACAATAGATTTAAATTTGTACTGTTGAAAATTAGCGCGATTGCACCTAGCAATTTGAAAGAAATTGCCTGAACTGGTCAACAGATAGGGTATCGCATACCACGCTGACCTCATCAGACCGCATAATATTTAACTACCCGTCAGAAATTGAGAGAGCTTGAGTGGGAGATTTTAATACATCCACCTATAGCCCGGACCTGGTACCGTCAGATTATCATTCTTTTCCGTTTCTGCAGAACTCCCTGAATGTGTTAAGTTAGTTAAAAAAGAGGCATGTAAAAATACGTACCATAAATTTTCGAGCGAAGTGAGCTCTGCAGCCTGGGGTAGACTCTGTGGCCTCGGGGAGCCCCTGGGTTGGCTCCGACTGGTTACATTTTTGTAAGTTCAAAAACACACATAAATAACGATGATTTTTTTTTTTTTTTTTTAGTCGTTATGGACCATTCAATGAATTCGCTTTTTCGGTTTCCTTTATTTCAATATCTTCATCATTTATCGGTGTTTTTATTTAATTTTGTTTGTTCAAATATACTTCTTCCGTTGCCGTTGGCCCTAAGACCTTTCTGAGTATTCTTTTTATGTTTTTTTTTGTTACGTTCAATATCTCTAACGTTCAAGGTAAATTGCCAAATTGCATATTTGAATTTTAACCTTTCCTTGAGATATACAACCAAATATTATCAACATTAAAGACTGGGTCGTTTACTTCTTCAATTTTAGTATGTACTTCATTTTTATTGGCTGGGTAATCGAATATCATTATTTTTATTTAAGTTAAATATTTTGTTGTATACATTTTTCGTGATATTTGGATTTGAATTTGCTCTCAAATTTTAAAGAAATATTTTATCAGCTTACTAACAATTAGTTCATATTTTTAACAGTTTTACATTAAAAAGTTATTTAAATTAATTATTTTACACTTTTTGCTTCGGTTTTTATTTAAATTAATTTCAACAAGCCTATAAAAATCAATACTTTTTTTAGCCTCCAGGACCACCGCTAACTATTGTTTCCGAAGATGAGATGAAATGGCAATTTTGTAGCGTTTGAAAAATGCCGTGCCTGAACAGGGGATTCGAAACGAGGATCTCCAGATGAAGTTACCACTTGAGCCACGGAAGCCGAAATATAAATCAACACCTAATATATGTTAAAAAAAAAAAAAAAATAGATATAAATCTAATCAATCAGGTGATCGTCAGTATTTCAGCAACGGTCAGTCAGAAAAACAGTCAACAGAAAAACTTTGAATGGAAAAATTCAAACTTTTTCTGTTTTAATGGGTTCAAAATAAGGAAAACTGGTATAAGTAAAATAGAAAAAGGTGGATGAAAAATATTGCTCTCTTATTAATAAAACTAAAAGAGGTAAAGGAAAATACTGCTCTCTGGCTTCCGTTGAACTAATACAATTAATATTATTTATAATAATAAATATCAAATTGCAATTTTGCTTGTAATGTGTACAGCAGTATAATCTCAAAAAAATTATTATTATTTTTTTAATGAATTACATAGAAGCTCTGAAAAAAAGCTTGTACGTGGAATATGAGAATGACATTTTGTAGCGTATAAAAATTCCTGACCGGGACTCGAACCCGGGACCTCCGGATGAAAGACCGAGACGCTACCACTACGCCACAGAAATCGGGAGTGGTTAAAAATTAAAATAAAATAAAATAAACATTTATTTTTTTATTTTACTTTTTACTATAATACCGTAAAATACATACGTACATTATAATACGGTTCCACCCGAGCCGGCTCGAACTGTAGTTAATATTTGAACATCAAATATTAACGCTACTACCTTCCGCCAGGACTTTAAAGGTCATAACCGATACTCAAAGAAGAATTTCTGCAGATCCGAAAAAATTTATATCTAAATCATCATAACACAATGTTGTAAATTACATCTGGCCGTAACATTCTTCAACAATTAAATTTAAAACCATATCGTGTAACAACTGTGCAAAATTTTAAAGGAACAGACAATCAGGAACGTCTTAATTATTTAAGACGTTCATAAAAACGCTTCATAAAAACATTGTGGGTTGACAGATAGACTCGAAATAAACAGACAAATTAACAAATAAAAATGTATTTTTTATTTTTTTACTTTATTTATCTATCTGGTATATTATCTGCCTTGGATAATATAAATTATTTTAATAATCATTAATATAAATATAATTCTATAATTAAATAAAATAATTGTATTAAATTTATTTTAATATAATTAATACAATTTTATATTTTTTTTAATATAAATTATTTTATTTATTTATCTGGCACGGTTTTATTTATCAAGCTGGGTATGTTAAATCGCATAACACTAGGTACAAGATGACTGAAAAATGAGGGTACATTTTACAATGAAATATCTGCATATGGTGTGCTGTTTCTGGTAGTCGTATAATAGGGCCGATGTGTTTTAATCGCCATATCAATACAGAAGTTTACAGTAAAATTTTCAAAGAATTCTACGCTCAGTTAATAGATCGTATAAACGAGTATCGCTTCTTCCAAAGAGATGAAACAAGTCACACCTCAAACCAATCACTAGAACGTGTTAATACGGCTTTTGCAGAAGACGAAATGTTAACAGAGGGCGGTGTTCTCCACGTACTCCAGATTTATGTATTTGCTACGTTTTCCTTAAGAGTCTATTTGAAGGATTAAATTTAATGAATCAAATCTCTGCATAATCGACACCCTGAAGACAAATATTCAACAAGAAATCAACAGAATTGGAAACGTTTTGCGGCAGGTAACTCTTAGTATGATCACTCAAGCACAACAATACAATAATTCAATACTACGCAGAGGGCTCAGTCAGAACATTTTATAGAAATATGTAAACTTTAATATTGTGAATGCGGAATTTAATTTAATTTAATTTATGTTTTTATTTTATTCATAAAATATTACACGCCGAAACTGTGTTTAGTATGTAACGGTTTAGTTTTAAATTGCTCATCCGGTATAGAAATAATTAATAAAATCTAAATTTTAATATTTTAATATTAGTAATATTGTTTTCTAGTAATTGAATTAAAATCTCAGTTCGTGTTAGATATTTTTAATTCCCGAATATCGTGAACAGAAATTTAATTACATACTGGCTTGAACATATATAGATAATTAAGAAGGAATGTATGGAAAATGCTTACGAAACAATTAAGTGTACAAGTGCATACTGCAATAAAGCATGTGCAACGTGCAATACGTCCGTTAAATTTTATCACTGCTTATTATGTACTACTTTTACAGTAATATTCACTTGAGTAATAATAGGATACGCATATTTAGTTGATGACGTCACAAGATTTGCAATTCTTTCAATGTCATCCGTCACCCTTCTACTGTAATACAACTATATTTATTGTACATATTACTTATAAATAATTAATTTACAACCATATATTTTTTTATTCATCTGTTTCTTTAAAAGACAAGTAATACTGTATTTTGTAATATCATTCCAATAATGTGAATAACAAACACAGCTTATAATTTCCATCCATAATTCAATTTGTGTTACTTAAAGATAAAGAAAAAATATATGTAAACGGAATACGAAAAACTCATCTCTTCAATGTAAGATAAACAATGAAGACAAAACTATAAATATTTTTAGTTTATCGGTAACTGTTTAATAAACAGTTTTTTTTAACTGTTTAATAAACAGTTACCTATAAACTGGGATTTTGCCAATAAAATCTGTGAAATACTTGTCGACCAAAACTCAGTCTATTTCGTAGAACGTTACAAGTATTTATAAATTAATTTAAAGTCTATGAAAAATACACAAAAAAAATCCATATAAAATAATGAAACTGATTTTTTTTTAAATTAAATATAAAGAATGGAATAAATGTTTTCAATTTTCATTTAATTTTAAACTTTTGAAGTCTGCGTCAAATTAAAAATATTTACCAACAATTTATTGATTCTTAATCTGAAAAAGTTAAAATTAAAAAAGGATGAAATTGAAAAGTATTATAAGTTTTATATTTTAAAACTTTTATTTTTATTTTAAAATGGTATTTGATTTTTATTTTAATAAATTTTATTTATAATTTAGGAAGGCGTAAAAAAAAACATTCCAACCTTCATGAAAAAATATCGTTCAAAGAAAATTTTAAAGTGTAAAATTTTGTCGCGTTGAGTAAATATTTTTTTTTTCTGCGTAAAATATGAAAAAGACTTAAAAAATAATATTTTATTAAATTCCGAAATATATTCATGTAAATAATACTTATACTATGTATGTATAATATAAATAATTTATGTATATATATATTTTTGTATGTCGTAAATAAAAAACCACGTCGTAAGTGATTCATAATCAACGCCCAGCAAAAACTACTAAAGATAAATTGATGAACATTTGTATACACGTTTGTCTTATACGATGTAAGTCCACATAAAGAAAGGATTTTTTGAAATTCCGAGTTTAAAGGGTAAAAATGGGGTAACATTAAATTTACTTTTTTTAAATTATTTTATAATTTTTTTTATTTGCTCTGTAAAATATGAAGATATCAACTTGATTTTTAGTGTGTATAATCTTTATGTAAATATTAAAAAAATAATTTCTAGATTTTTCGAAATTCGACCTTGAAAGGGGTGAAGAAAGGTATAAAGATTTTGAACAATGATTGTAACTTTTTCACGTTTTTGATTATACTAAACATGGTATTTACTAGATTTGGTCTTATAAATACTCTTCAGATAAATTTTTGAAAACCATTTTCTGTTTTATTTTTAATTTAGATTTTTTCGGTGAATGATGCGGCGGCTCAACCAGCCACTACCACTTACTGTATGTGCGAAACGATTGGTTACATCTGCCACCGGTTACGTAACTAAAAAGTATACGAGGGATATCTCTAAAGTAAAAACCGCTAGAAAATTTATCTTCTTAAAGTTGGTAAACCTGTGTCGTTCATGGCCACGCTAGTAAAGTACACACTGCATTGTTTTCGAGTTGTAGTATCTTTGATTACGTATGAGTTATTACGTTTAAAAATTAATAGGGGAATCGATGTTGCCACCGTCTGTGAAATACGTGGAGTCGTACGATTTTTAAACCATCAAAACGTTAAGCCGGCTGAAATTCATAGGCAATTGTTTGCTGTATACGGTGATAATGTAATGGATGAAAGAAACGTCCGAAAATGGTGCGATTAGAAATAACAGAATTAATGTGCATGATGAAGAACGTTCGGGGAAGCTCTCCATAATCACAGAGAACTTGTTCAAACGCGTCGATGATGAAATCGGAAAACATCGTCGCTCAACTATTTCCGAGCTGGCTCTTCTTTTTCCTGGTGTTTCAAGAGCTGTTATTGGTTGCATTATTCATAACCGTTTAAGCTTCAGAAAGGTTTGACCACGTTGGGTGCCGAAAGTCTTACCGGACTCACAAAAAAATCTGAATGGAATCGGCTTTGGAATTTTTGGTGTGCTACAGAGAAAAAGGTGATGAGATCCTTAATTCGATAGTTACCGGCGATTAAACGTGGATTTCGTATTACACGCCAGAGAGAAAACGGCAGTCAAGTGAATGGCATAATCCTCAATCACCAACCAGACCAACAAAGATTAAGCCATAGTCATTTGGACGCAAACTGATGGCCACAGTCTTTTGCGATCGGTTGGGCATACTGCTGATCGAATTCATGCCACGTGGAAACAATATAAATGTCCTGCTGCACGTTCACATGTTGCGGGTCCGACATGTGATTTACTGAGAACATTTGGATGGAAGTAAAGTAAGTACTGTGATTGCGAAAAAATTCTGTTTTTAAATTTCAACGAAAATATCCATTTTGACCATCCTTAATCCATTTTGACTAGTTCCGGCGTGACGTCTGTAGGTACGTATCTCGCATAACTCAAAAACGATTAGCCGTAGATTGTTGAATTTTTGGATTTAGGACTGTTGTAACATCTAGTTGTACACCTTCCCTGTTGATTGCAATCGACTTGACCAAAAGATTCCAGGAAAGCTTAAAATTAAAAATAAACTGGATTCTGGACTTTTTCTTAACTGCAGTAATAAGCCCACATTGATAGCTTTTTAACGATATTTCAAAAGTGGTACTTATTTTCATTGGTTCTAGAGTTATAGCCAAATAAAATTTTAATTAATGGATCTTACAAGTGGAAGGCACATCGGTTCGAATCTGACTTCATCTCCTTTTTTTAACATTTTTTTAATTTAAAAATATTGATTTATTAATGATTATTAACCTTTTTTTTTAAATTTTTTTAAAAATATTAGGTAAATAATATTATAAAGAGCCTTAATTCATGCTCATTAATATTCTTTTGACTCTTTTCTTTGTATAATTAGTCATTTTGATAATCAAATGCAGGTTTCCCGTTGTTACTTTTTTTTCATTTCTTACGAACGGAGTTTATTTCTACATAGGTGACTTTTTTTTATATAGATTTGTTTAAATTAAAAAAAAATATATTAAAAAACATGCCGATCTCCATGACGGAGTAGTAGCATTTTTCCCTTTCAGCCGGAGGTTCTGGATTTGGGTCCCGTCAGACATGGTTTTTTTTTTCAAATTACAGAATAATTCATTTCACTGACTTGTTACAGGATGCAGCTGAGAATAAAACAAAATATAGATGAGCTAATTGCTGTTACGCTTTTATTCAACAAATATTCAACAAATCTATTCCATAATTCTGAAGGAACAGATTGTAGATAATTGTTTCGATAAACAATAATAAATAAATATCCAGAAGAATTCACTCTAATATAAAGTAATACTTTTACATTGTTTTTACATTTCAAAGTTATGAAACCATGTTCCAAATAAATGTAATTAAGTTGGTGGTATTAATATTTAATTTTGTTCAAGATAAAACTATATAAGAAATTGTTATTTTGAAATGGATTTTATTTTTTTCAACCGTAGTTTATTTTAAGTTAGAATATAATATTTAAATAACACATTTTAAATACTCAAGTATTTTTCTTTGATTCAACATTAAAGTTAAAATTTAAAAAAATAATAATTTCTTTCTGCTATGATGAATTAATTCGCAAAAGAAGCTTCTGAAACTTGTACGTGATGTATGGAAATGGAATTTTTTAGAAGATGAAAAATCCCATGCCTGATTGGGATTTGAACCCGTGAACCCTGGATGAAAGGCCGAGACTTCATCTATCATTTAAAATCCGAATTTTTGTAAACATTTCCAAAATAAAAGGTTAATAATTTGGAAAGTTATTTTTAATCTAGCACGGATTCTGATAAATAAATTTTAAAGAATTTAAAATTTTATTTTTTTATTTTACAGCCATTTTGATTTCCTGTAGCTATTTTTGAATCTTTTAGTAAAGTTTACATAGAAATACATGAATATTGTTAATTGATTGAACATGTTCTAATAATATAAGAATTATGTAATAGAATTTTTAAAAGAAAAAATCCTTTTCCACATTAATGTAAACTTACATTCTTCTTTAATTTTTAAAACGTTAACAATTTTTTAATAAAAAATAAAACAAAATGTGGTTAATAAATAATACCATAATAATATGGGATTTATCTTTTATTCTAAAACAATAAAATAGAAATTTCAATATTATTATCATCATTTAATAATAAATTATTTTTTAAATAAAAATTTACAAAATAAATTCGTATATATTTACACATACTTGAAAAATAAACAAACAAAAACACACACATTTAAATTAATTTTACACCTTCCAAATTATACTAACATAATTTATTATAAACATTAAGCTGTTTTTATTCTTTTAGTTATGTTATTTCGTTAATGTCAAACCCATTGGTTTTATTAGTCGCTAAAAATCACATTATACTCATTAACTAATATTTTTAAACAAATTAGAAATTTACAATTTTTTGATGATACGTATTACATTTGTCAAATTTTAAAATATAAAAATTGACAACGAACATAAAAATATCTAGTGTGGTTATTAAACGACTTTCAGTAAATTTATATCTAAATAATAAATATAAAATTAAAACAACTGGACTTCATTTCCTCCTTACTTTTCTTTTATAAATAAATATATATATATATATATATATGTATAATATAAACTGTCGCCGAATGGCTTTGACGGCATGTAATTCATAACCTTGGGGTGGCCCTGAAAAGGCCATTCTTTGCGTTAGCTCTGAGAAGAGCTGTTGGGTCCGGAAGCTGGTCTTCGGCGAAGTCGGGGAGTTGTGGCTCGTCCATTGAAGTCCGACTGGGCTTTCCCTCAGCGACAGTTGGGTCCCAACCACAGCGTGGCAGTGGTGGCCCCCAGAGCTTTGCAATGTCGGGTCGGCGTCGGTCGTCCTTCGCCGGCGCGGCCGAGGCGGTTCTCCCCGAGCGATCCCACGCTGGGCCGTCTCCTGCTGCCGATTCCGCCGGCCAGGGCGATTGAAGCCCGGTGAGCTGGAGCTGGAGCGGGAAGGTAGCGTCCGCGTCCAGCGGCTCCCTCGGCGGGCCGGCCAGGCATACTACTCCGGCGGGGATGTTGGTATCCGCTGGGAGATTTCACGTTGAGGCGGCCAGGGAACTTCTGTCTTCTTCCATCTTCTTCTTGGTCTTCTCCAGGTGGTGGTCGACGATGAATTGAAAATCCACTTGCGTGCACGCTGTTTTATTGGAGCCTGAGAGTGTTGGGGCTGCAGCGCCGCTATGGTGGGAGAATTGAGAGGTCATCTGCACGGTGGGAGTGATGCTGTATCAGCGCGTCCGTATACTGTGCGCCAGCTCACCTCGTTTCTACCGTTATCGCCCGCCGATATTAAATACGCATATATGTGGTAACAAAACATATATATATATATTCAATATGTACACATATATTTACGAAAACATATCGTTACCAAATTTTTACCAGTAGTTTTCTGAAATGTAGACCTCGCTTACTTTAAATTGAACTAAACAAATTGAGATTTACATCAAAATCGAATTAAGTTAATACTAAATAAAATAAAGTACAAAACAGATTTGTACTTTACCCAGGAGTACAAATTACCCAGGAGGAACAACTTTACTAATAACCATCAATAAAGTATTTCCGCTGGAACTGCGGAATTGGAAGGATGTGCATCGTAAGCTTCGAGAAGATAAATTTTCTGTCAGCAGCGGTTGCTTGACAGCGGAACTTCCAACATTATCATGGGAGAAAGCAGACAAACGACTGATTTATTAAAAAACTTTAAACTCATATTCAGTCTTCTGAACTAAATTTCCTTCATAATTATATATATATATATATATGGTTATGCGGACGATTTGAAGATAGCAGAATTATAGTTGAAAATAATTAAAAAATTATTATTGAGCTTGGGGAAAAAAATTGTGTAAGTGGGAATAACTAATATGTCTAAGTATATAGTGTCGGGTAAGTGCTTAATAAGACTTGCGTGAGTGAGAGGTCTTTCACAAAATTTGTTAAATTTAAATTTATTTGGTTAACGTTCTAACCAACCGTAATGAAATTGGTAAGGAAATCCAGCATAAATGAAATTCGGGAAACGCGAGTTTTATTCATTGATTAAGGTATTAAGTTCTAGATTACTATCAAAACGGGTTAAAATAGGATATGTAAAACAATAATTTTACCGATTGACTTGAATGGTTGTAAGAAGTAGACGTTAAGGTAGTGGATGGAAGGAAATATTTTTGAGAATAAAATTCTTAGAAAAATTATTTGGTCCTATAATTGATGAACATACTGGGCAGTGGAGAAGAGCCACAATAGTTTATATTCATTCCAGATATAGTTAAAATGATTAAAAATTATAGATTGCGCTTGGAGTTTAGTTGGGAAACCCAATCGATCGAAATCTTTAGGTAGACCCAGACGACGTTGGAAATTAGGTTTGATCTGCAGGGAGGAGTCGGGTACAGGAAATACAATTGGGTCGGATTGGCACAAGGTAAAAAGAATTGACGAATCTTTGTTAGTGTGACTATGACTCTTCAAATATCTTTGGTTATAGAGTAAGTAAGAGTATATGTGTGTGCGTGTGTGCGCACGCACATAATTTTTAACTACAGTGTTTACTAATTTTTTGTTAGAAGAAAAAAATGGCTAAGCATTAAATATGTAAAATTATTACTTAAGAATTTTTGCGTACTGGAGTTGTATTTAAAAATTTAATCAGCTCATCGAATAGTTACCGATCGATTTAAAAAGGCTTGAGTTTTAATTTATAAATTGGTCACAGATTCGAATCAACAAATTCTATTAAAAATTGTTACAAGAACGTCGTTCCGTCAAATAGAAAAAAAAATTAAAGAAGCAAAACTGCTTTAAACAAAATGGTATTTGTAATTTTTTGATATGATAATGGTTTATTAAAATTATTAAACGTTGAATATTATCATTCTCAAAAATGGCATAAAAAGGAAATTAATTCTCAATTTTAAACCAATAGGACAGTCAGTTCTTAAAATGATAATTTCATACCTTGATGATTTTGCCTCGACAAAATATGATTCAGTTCCTATTTTGATGAAATCTTTCCAGCGTTTATAATGCGATTAGCATTACTGACATTACATATGTAGGTTAGATATTTTATTTTTTGAAAGAAATTAATAGTGACTTTTTTACTACGGTATTATAATCTATTCCGTACAATTTATTATAATAAATTTTATGTTTATTATAATATATTATAACATTCTGAAATAATATGATAATTTTTCCTCGTTAATTTTCTCATTATTATTAATTTTTAATGGAAAAAAATGTCATACATAATTGAACTTACAATAAGAAAAAGTACTAAATATCATAGAAGTCATTTTTAAAACGCTTATAAATTCCCGGAAAGATTTCTAGATGTATAGTTCACTTAGTTCACTTTTATGAGATGCATTTAAAAATGATTAGGCAATGTGTTACGAAATCTTGAGTAGAGTAGGTCTCGGTTGCGATGATGCATAAGTAAGAAGTTGTTAATTCTTTACCTACGTCAATCAGACAAACTACTCTCGTCCATAGATTAGCTACCAGTAAAATAATTTAGAAAAATAAATTTAAGCACAATTAAATTATTATTATTATTATTATAAACGGTAAAATTACAATGAAATAATGTTTTTAAGTGTATTTTTTTTTTTGTTTTTTTAATTTAATAACAAGCGAAAGGAGGAAAAGTTAAGTCATATTATAATACATTAACGGCTTAATCACTGATTAAACTTAAGAAAATTTATAAAAAAAAGAACCTATTTTTCCAATTTTAAACATGATTTACAATTTTTCCACTTTTAAAATTTAACTTAATATCTTTAATAATTTTATAACTTTTTCAAATGATTATGTGTTCAATAGATTCTATATTTAGTAAAAATGACTTCTATAATTCGTTAACAAAACAATAGGAAAACAAATTATAAAATAAAATTGACTCGTATTTTTTTATTTTTGTTTGAAGAGCACCAATTCGGAGCGTTCATACTGTCGATAGGTTGCGTTGTTCCACTCCACACTATATTACGTTTACAATGGTAACTACGAATCACCTTTAATGCAACTCAAATGTTCTTTCTGTTCAATCTTCTGGCCACGTTAACTTACATTTTTCTAATTAATCTACATTTCGACTAATTTTAATTGAACAGGGGGAGTAGCAGATTTATTTAAGTTGTCTAATGCTAAATACAAATCAAACATAATTGAATTATAAACTATAAGCTAAGTTAAAATTTTAAACTTATTACGTGGATCATTTATAAAACTTCTCTGTGTGTTTTTCTATATGGCATTATCTCCTCAAAATGGAAAAACTGCATAAAAGGATTATTGTCAGATTTACCACAATATTCCAAAATTCAAATGGCTACTAAAATTATGTTGAGCGTTATAATGTTACGTATATTGTTTTGGAGTGGCGCAGATAATTGACAGTTTTGTCATAATTAGCCAATTTTGTCTACAAAATTTAATTTTAATCGATATTTTACTCAGATACTTTTGTGTTCCAGAAAATTATCATCTCAACCTATTATTCATCACTCTTTCTTCACTTATCTCGTTAGAATGAATAAAATACATCTTTTCATTTTCAAGATTAATATAAATGTAATCTTGACTAAAGTGTAGTCTATGGAACGCAGCAACATTAAACGAAAAACAGTTTTTTTAAAATTATTTTCCCTTTTGGGTAAATCAAAAAAGTAAACTGGACAAATTCCTAAAAAGAATTTCAAACTACTTAAGTTCTAGTAGTTGTACTCTTCTCACCAATTAACGTTTTCCTTATCTTCAAACCTATATTTACCATTCTGGGTTCTGTGGGTGTAAATTTCACCCTGATTGATCCATATCTTTATCTGCAGAGCTTTGGTGTCATCTGACGAGAGGGAGGTCTTACATAAACGTTAACTTTCTTTTGTGCCCGGTAACTGCAATGCTTAGCCTAATAACAAATGCCAAATCGGTATTGCTGACCCTTCTAATACCTCCTAAAATAAAATAACAAAATTAATGGAGGCTCTAAGGAAAGAGATAGATAGGAAGCTCAACTACTGATAAAAATGTATCACTAATAAATAACCTGTATGTAAAATAAGATCTTTGTATTTTATGGTATTAAAATATCATTCTGCTATAAATAATTACAAGTTTAGTAAAAAAATAAAAGATTATAATTGATATACGTAAACTTGCATATAGTCGAGTATGTAATGGCAATAATTGTGAAATTTTTTCTTCTGTAAATTAATTTACTGTGTATGGTTTATTAATTAATTTGCTTGAGTCTCTAGATACCTAGTGTAATTTTTCGATTCAAAGCTTGTAAGCAACGGCGTCCTTTGCTCGTCTACTGCACTTTCTACAAGTTATAATATATTTGTGTCACCAGGCTAGAGTTTGTTTTTAATTATATCCTAACAACAGAATTGTGCTTAGGGGACAGTGTACTGTTGTCATTGAAAAAAAACTGTTCCAGTCAGAAGTCCAAATCTCTATTCCCATATGAATATAAAAGCGCTATTTATATGCTCCTCTCTAACATAAGGTATCCAACATTATAACGATATACATAATTTTGGCATCAATTTGAATTCTGGAATATTCTGATAAATCTGACACTATTCTTTTTCCTTTTTTTCTTTTTGAGGAAAGATAAAGTTATATAGAGAAACACAGAGCGGGGTTTTATAAATGATTTATGTAATAAGTGTAACATTTTAACTTAGCTTATCGGCAATAATTCATTTTTTTATATATATTTAAGCACTACACGATTCCCACTGTACCCGTTCAATAAAAATTAGTTAAAATGTAGTCCAATTAGAAAAAGTGACCGGAAGACTGAAAAGAAAGGAGATTATAATAATGTTTGAGCTAAATTAAGGTTACCATGGTGATTGTCAATGTAGTATGGAGTGGGGAGAAACAACGTAACCAATCAAGTGTACTAAATTAAGAGGCTCTGAGAATCTAAAAATAGAAGAATAATGATGATTTTATTTTTATAATAATGTTTTACTCCATTTTTTGTATGTTAAAATACTGTTATTTAATAAGTGGGCTGAATTTTTTTATTAGTTTTTGAATTTTAGCCAACGTTTTCTCATCCACTAAAATATTTGAAATATTGCTTTGTTTCTATCTGATATCTATCATTAATGGTTAATGGTTTTTACTCATCAGAGAAGGTAAACGAATAAAGTTTTAAATAACCATGTTAAAATACACTACAATACGTTAAAATTACAGTACAATATAACATATATACACACACACACACATACACACACACATACACACACACATATATATATATATACCCACACACACGCAATCACACATACACAGAGTGTGTATCCACACACAGAGTATACAGAGTGTCCCAATTTAAATGCCCTATTTTTATTTAGACTATACCTCCCAAATTACTATATATCTCGCCATGAAACAAAAATTAAATTAAAGCCTGTCTTATCAAGTTATAACAAAATCACATTATTTCCACCTGTGCCCCACCAGTTACACTAAGAATATCTAGCCGGTAGGTGATTTCTTACCATGTTCGTTAACGCATTTCTGGTGTGATGGTTGAAATGGCATTCTGAACGCTCTCACGCAGCTCCTTGATGTTTACTACTTTTGTTGTATACACTTTCTTTGTCGTAACCCCAGAAGGAGAAGAAGTCTAGAGGGGTTATGTCTGGCGATCTGAGTGGCCAGGGAATTGAACCAGCTGTTCCAATCCACCTACCAGGAATCTTGACATGTTGGAGCAGTTTGTGTTCCTACAAATTGAGCATAGGAATCCTAATAGCCTCTTCCAGCAACATGGAAGCTCCCCGCGCTGGCTCCTTGAGGTAAGTGTCAGGCTGGATAAGACGTTTCCTGGTGGGTGAATCGGAAGAAGTGGCTTAATTCCCTGGCCACCCAGATCGCCGGACATAACCTCTCTGGACTTCTTTTTCTTCTGGGTTTATTTCAAAGACAGGGTGTATACGGCAAAAACAGCAAACATCCAGGAGCTGTGTGAGAGCGTTCAGAATGCCATTTCAACCATCACACTAGAAATTCTTCAACGAACATTTCATATATATATAGTAAGAGAGTGATGGAGAGAGAGAAAGCCAATTTATGTAGTTTCCGAGAGTTTGAATCTTCATATCACGCTCACAATTTTGACAGTAAAACATTGAAGTTATTTTTTTTTACTTTAAACCCGTTTGCAATGTGCAAAAAAAAATTTATTAATCACCGTGCACCAAATATTTTCTGATTATTAAAACCTAATTTGGTTATTTCTCAACCAAAACGTTTTCACTTATTAGCCATTTTTTAATTATAATATCTATCTGCAATAAGGAAGGTTATTATAAAATTTAAAAGCCAGTACGACGATTATTTTTCAACTTAAATATCGATTCTATATATTTATTAAAAAAACGGCAAAAAGGTAAATTATATTAGTACGACAAAATTAGGATGTTTATTTCAAAAGAATTGTTTTTTGTTATGAAATGCTTCTCATATGTGCAAACTAATCATTTTTTTTTTAATAAATCTCCCGTAATGGAGTAAAATATTTAATACTTTTTTTTTCAAAATCAATCCATTCCTGACATAATAACGGTTGTTTTTTTTTCATAATTTAAAATCTTATTCAGTTTATATAAAAAAAGGTAACAGTTTATTTTTAAAAAATAAACCTAGGCATAATTATTACTTAATAAATGGCTGATAACAATTTATAAAAGTGTTAATATGATGTAAAATATGATGAAACTGGACGAAGAGATGAAAAAAAATATCAATAATTTTTAAACCAGTAATAGGGGTTAAATTTATCCACTTTTACATAGATTTCCAGTCAAATTAGATAGAAAATTTGTTAATTAAAGATACTGTATAGAATTCCTGCAGTTCATTTTTAGAAAAATTTCATTAAAGAAATGAAATTGCTTAAATTATCAAAAGCTGATAGGGGAATGTAATAACACCCGAAAATGTTTTCCTTATTATGAAGTGAATTATTAAGTTTCATCAATAAAGATAAAATCACGTATCTTATGATGATAGCTCGTCGTGTAAAGATGGGTTTAGTTGTATTTATGTCAGTAAGATTAAACTTATTCAGTAATAATTACTGTTGTCCTCCACTGTTATTGAATTTAATCATATATGATTTTTTAATATTAGTAAGATACGTCATTTATTATTTAATATAAAAAATGACCATGAAATTTATGTATTCAATTTTATATGTATATATATTTTTTTCTTCACTTCACACACATACATGATTCGATTATTTTCTATATACTATATTAGCGCACAAAAATCGTGAACTATCGATATGTAATGAATATAATTATTTTTTACCCATATTATTACTAATACCTATTGTAGTTGATATTCATGAGAAATTCCGTGAATGTAAAATCATTTAAAAATTTTTTGTACTTAAAACTGTAATAAAGAAATTATTACTCAATATTTTTTATTAGTATTTTCATTATATATTTATTATTCTTTATTTGCATTTAAACTGTAATAGTTAATTAATATAGAAAAATTAATTATATTATTTTTTGTTTCATTAACAGTTTTAGAGTTTTAATTAATATTATTATTAAATAAATAACTTTTTGTTGTTCTAATATTCATTTTCTTCGCTTTACCGCTATGTCCTTCACCGAATAACATCTTTTTATGCATAATTGTTTTTTAAACGTGAAGTACTTTACTGGTTAATTGGAAACGGTATTTAAAAAAAAAGAGAAAATAGATAACTTATTCATAACTGTATAATCTGTTCAAATAATAGTAGGAGGCTTTCATGTTTTATTTTTTATTTTTTTTAACAGCCATTTTTACAGACTTCAACGGTAGTTTTATTTAACCGAATGCTAACTGGATATAATAATAATTATTTATTTATTCTCCCATATATTACTTAATTTTAGTACCTGTATCGAATTGCATAATATTAAAACGTCTAAAAACCACGCTTTATAATAGTTTACATTTTATTTTTAAAAATGTACGTACAGAGTGAACAAAAATTATTCTCAGCGCATTTAACAGATAAATAAAAAATGTAGAACACGTTGATTTTTTTTCAAACGTAAGTATAGGTATTAGTTACTGATGACCTTGAATGAACATGCCGGCGCGATGTAACGACAGGGGGGATTTATCAGATGAGCAATGGCTACGTAGCAGGAGAAACCAATATGCGAAATATGGTTTCATGAAAGCGGATCTGTTATTGCTGTTCGTAGACGTTTTCGTCTAGAGCATTGATTCTCAAAGTTTTTTGCCCACGCCCACATTGAGAATCAAAAATTTTGTAGCGTCCTCAAAATTTACTTACCATCTGTTAAAAATAATAATTGCAATTGCTGGATAAGATGCGCTCAAAAAACAACAATTGTAATTATTGTTTTTAAACGTAGTATATACTATTTCTGAGTTGATACGTTGCTTAGATCGGGTGATAGGCAGAATTAAAGACAAAATGGCCTTTACTCTTTTAATTGGATTATTTCGGTTCCGAAAAATCGTAGACATACAAAAAAAAAATGAAATAAAGCCAAATTCTTAAGCTTTTTAAACGATTTTAATGTCGTTTACTGAAAAAAAATCGTTTCCCCCATGTGCTCGATCAAACACGAGGAAAAACTTTCAAATTTTTAAAACTTTCCTCCTCACTGATTCTTTTTTTTAATTTTATGATTTTTGAAATTTAAAGTATACTGTCAAAAGGAGAGTATTCAAACTTTAATATTTTTTTTATTCGTCTCTAAGCCTCTTGGTTGCAAAGTTAAAGTAGTTTGAATACAATCATTTTTTATCATAAAATACAGATGTCCCTTTAATTTTTTGTTCTAGTGTAGTAGGTATTTAACTTTAGTTTGAAATATCAGGAAAACATAATTTTTGCTTTTTTTAATCAGTTATCGCCTTCCTAGACCGCTTGAACGCTCCCAATTTTCTGTGAGCCTTCTACTGCTCTCCTGAAGGCCTCCAGCGCCCACAAGGGAGCGTTATCGCCTACTTTAAGAACGAATGGTCTAGAGTAAGGCCGTGATCCTCCTAACAAAAACTCTATTAAACGTTGGTATCGGACCATGGGGGTGAAAATGAGGGGGCTTTTTTGAAAAAACAAAAAACAAAATATCGCTATAACTTTCTTGTTAAGTAAAATATCGAATTCGTTTAAGTTCCAACTTACTATTCTTTGCATAAGGGCCTACAACGTATCTAAGTAAAGATTTTTGATATCGCCAAACATTGGCCTAAGGGGTGGAAAAAATAGGGTTTCGAAGACAAAAAAATCATATCTCCCTTAATAGGGACATTATCGAATCGATTTAAAGTTGTCATTAGTCCTCTAAACGTTACCTAAAACCTTTGTCTGAAACAATTTTTGATATGAGTAACACTTACGGCAAGGGATGACCAAAGTTTTGCCGGACGGGGCTTGTCGTATGCTAAACATGTGAAACTTTTTTCACATGCAACCATTGTCGTGTTGAGTAAATTTGAAGTTTTTCTTAACTTTAAGGTGAAAATCTTTTTTATCCCCTACTTAGCACTGGTGAAATCCACCTCCGCCTTCTGGCGCACCGAAAGGAACTTTTTTAATATTTATCTCTTTCTTATTTTTCGGGTTAAGGTTTTTAAAAATCCAATACATGAAATCGAAAAAATAAAAATTATGTTAATTTTAGAATAAACTTAAATTTAAATCAAGAAAGTAAAAATTATGTTAATATTATAATATAGAATCTTATATAGCTGTTTTGTTGGACCAGGTTTCACTACACTCAATCATAAAATAATATATAATGTGCAACAACATAGCCAGTAAAAGTAAACTTAATTTGTTAATGCCAACTTTAAATTTAACTGATTGTATTAAAGTTTCAAATCTATTAGTTGTAATGGATTAATAAACTGACTCGAGAAATAACCGTCATTAAAAATATATATTAGCTGGAAGTAAGTTTTATTTGTAATTATTAAGATCTTTCATTATTTATTACTTCTATTAAAATTTAATACTTATTTTAATTATTTTATTATTTAAATGCAATTTATATGTAAATTATAAAATAAAAAGAATATATAATGTTGAAATGAATATCTTTGAAATAAATAAAGTCAAAATAATAGTTCTATTTTTAGCCAATTTGATTTTCTATTTAATACTTCATCTAATTTGCATCTAATTTGCACTGATAGGTACAAATACAGTCACAATACGTCAGTATTGATAATTTTTATATTAAGTATGCAATGAACGTGTTTTATCTGTGCAGTTTAAATTGCTTCAAGTCTTATAATGCATAAACAGGTAATTCACTTTAGGATATTGCTAAACCTTCAGTCATTATCGCATACATCTTCATCTTAACGTAAAAAATATAATAAATATCTATATTAATTTAATTATTATTTATTTATATCCATGCAGTTATATTCATTATACGCACATCAAAATACAAAGCCTGGTTTCAGAACCATGTAAGACATCTGTATAAATAAACATAATGTATAAATTCATATATGCCTTCTCATTTTATAAACTTATTTGCAGACACGACAGTACTTCGCTATTTATAGATTTGAATATACATACAAATTAAATTAACACAATTAAAAGTTTCATAAAAGATTAAGAAAATGAATATTACGGAACTTCGCAAAATTTAACCTTTCCCTTTTTTCCCTATTTCCCTTTCTCCCTTTTCCTGTTTTCCCATTTTACATTTTTCCTTTTCTCTGTTTCCCGCGCGTAAATAGGTCCAGCAGTTTTTTAGTCTGTAGCGGATACACACACAAACATTGCCTTTTATATATACATAGAAGAAGAAAAATCTGTTTGTATATTTGTTTGTTTCGTACATACCTCGACATCGTCACCACCTAGTGAGTATAGTTTTTGCAAACATATTTCTTTTCATGTAACTAATATATATTCTGAATATGATCCAAATCGGACCATAAATACATTTTTTTCGAAATATGTGAACCCCAGCGCTACCTTGCGGGTCCAAATTAATTCAGAAACCTTCGCGAGCGTGCGCACAACTCTTCAAAGTTTCACGGCAATCGGATGAGTGGTATAGGAACGCATATATATATATATATATAAGTCTAATATATTTTATATTAATATTGTCTTATTATATAAGACAAATTTTAAATATTAAAGATATTAATATTCAAATAAAATTTGCACATTTTACTAAAAACACTTACTGAAAAACGTTTGTTAAGTATGCGGTAACAAGCCAAAGCGCCTCAATAGTTCACCTCGCTAGTTTGTTCTGAAACCGCCGCGCAATATGATTTCAACATCTGTCTTGCTTGCTGTGCCCCATAGTTGGACGCCATTTCTCCACATTGGTTTCAAAATTGCTGAACATAAAATTAGCTTATTAGACAAAGATAACTCAAGACCTCCAGCTAGGAAACCTTCCTTTAATTTCAAGTAAAGTTACTTTCACTTCTCCCTCGCATGAACCTTCATAACAAACGATGATCCAGGTGAAGACCCAGTAACTACACTTTCAGTATGGGGAATGAGATTAGAATGCCATTAAGGTGGACCTGTGGGTAATCTCCTCTCCTCTCTGTAAATGTCACATGGCTCGACTTAGTCTGATTAATCCCCTTTCTTTCATGTACCAGCCAACTGCTGATCTACGGTGCGTCAAGGGAGAAATCCGTTTTAATTTGAATTAATAACTTCAGCTAAATCACCAACCACTTTGGACAACGGTGAAGGTGTTAGTAGACTTAAATAGCTACACATCCTGCGCCTTAATAATTCTCATAATATAATTACACCAGTGGAGTGTTGTGCATTAATCGATCCTTCATTCCCTTCCTCTCTGTTTCTAACTTTTTAACTTTTTCTTTTTTAGTATATTTTTTCTTTTCTAAGAGAATCTATTTAACATTTTGTGATTCTTGTTACTGTTATTTGTTTTCTGTTATACTTCTGAAAGTATAGTTCTTCAGAACTACCTTGAATACGATTCTACGTTCTACGCTCAGAAGATCTTCATAGCACTAGTATATAATCTTTGAGAAATCACACTGGGGATTCCTCTTTAATATAAATATATATGTTATAATTTACTTCAGGTTCCAACAAAAATGTAATTGGGTCTAAATAAAAAACTGAAACAAAATTATGTGTTTACCATTTAACATAAACAGGCTAGCGTACCCAAAAATTTATTACATCCTTAGTAGACCTTGTTTTCCTGATAATATACGTAATCTAATTAGGGGAAAAATAGCTGGAAAATATAAATTATATATATATTATTTATATAAACGTTTTAATTTAAAAAAAAGGATTAATAAAATCCTCAAAAGATACCCATTAAATCATGTATACCTTTTAAATACCAAAAATAAACGTACTCTTTACGGAAAAAAAAAACAACAAAAAACCACATTTTTTCGGATCCTCTTCGCCGTCTGGATGCTACTGGGTTTACTTTAGGACTTCATCTGATAAATTCAATCTACAAAATTTCTTTTAATTAAAAACATACTAACCCACTAGTCAGTTCGATTCTTTTTAGGGTTAATAATTCATCAAAGGTTTTTACGAGGTAAAGGAATATTGTGATCGTGAAAAATTTCGGTTTTCAGATTTCAACAGAAATATCCATTTTGACCATCCCTGAATCCATTTTTACTAGTTTCGGCGTTAACGTCTCTATTTACGTACGTATGTATCTCGCATAACTAAAAAACGATTAGCCGTAGGATGTTGAAAGTTTGGATTTAGGTCTATCCCCTTAATCCGTTCGGCTGCATCAGCTAATTAGATTTAGGACTGTTGTAATATCTCTCGTGACACTTGGTGTTCTTTCGTACACCTCTCGTGACACTTCCGGTAACGTAAGGATTCCAACGCGGGATCATACATCTAAATCGGTTCAACCGTTGTGCTGCTACGGTGGAAAAAACACACCCTACATCACCCTAAACAGATTAGACTCCTTTTTGGGCAGTCGTGTAATAAAAAAGATATTGTATACAATATGAATAATGGAAGGGTTAGTTGAATTGTGGTCATATAAGAGAATATATCTTGAAAGATTTAATACTGTACGTTTCACAGACACCTTAACAACAACAAGCTTTGTCCCTTTCATGGAATTCATTTTTTACCACCAATTTTTAAGTTAACAGAATAAAAAAATAAACCAGTATGCTGGCAGTAAATCTTTCGAGAATTGAACGACGAAGTTGGAAATATTCATTAAATAATGTAAAAGAGACAACTAAAAATATTCATTTCTTATGTAAATTTTGATTTTACATTTTTTTATTAAAATAATATCTATGTACATGTTTATATAGTGTATATATATATATATATATATATATATGTATATATATGTATATATTTTATTTATATATAAAACACACACCGAGATAAATACACGAAAATATAACTTTCTTCTTTTTTTTTAAAACAAAAAGAAAATATCTGGTATGTTTTTTATTATTTATTTTGAATAAATACAAATTTATTAATGAATGCACATTCAGTTACTTAATAATAAATTAGTAATCTCAGTTTTAACACATATTAATAACAAAATATAAAATGAAAATCTAAAAGTAACAGAATTATAATTACTACAACCAAATCTAATATTTCACTTCCTTATTTCTTTTATATTAACCAGAGATAAAGGTTAAAATGGAAAAGATTAATAATGTTTCTAATAAACAAGTATTCTTGTATATATATATATATATATATATATATATATATATAAAAGACCATATCATTTTGTGTCCTAATAACTCAAAAACCATTAACTAACTCAATTAAATAACCATTAAATAACTCAAAAAAACATTATTTACCATTATTAACCTTATTTTCCCTGAAAATTTCAGAATTTATTATTATTTGCCCCGGGAGTATTTAAATGTTATTAGTTCCATATGCTGAAGGGGTATAACATTTTAATTTAAAAAAATTTGAACAAATTTATTGCATTACTATTTTTGATTTTGATATTTTGTTTATGATAACTACTCACCTTGTAGTGGCCAAAAATTATTTTTTTATATTTAAAAAAAATATTTTTCTTGAGTAATACACTGCTTTCTTACTTGCCAACAGGTACAAAAGCCAATTGTCACTTTTTTTGAACATTCTTATTTTGCATCCTACACAAGTCAAAAAAGAGCTTCCTGAAGTGTACTAAAATTTCATTCTGTTACATAACCAAATCGTGTAAAGTTTACTGAAATTACGTTTAAAAATTGTTGTTTTTTCATATTTTGGGCCCAAAATAAATAATAAAGGGCTTAAAGTAACACGCCTTTTTTTTACCTTATAACTCTAACGTACTATCAGTAATTATAAAAAAAAATTGAACTGTGACCGAATGATCCTTCATTAAAAAAAAATTGTCGCAAATTCGTAAGATTTTGAAAATTTCTTACGTTTTGGGTCCGAAAACCACATGTGAGATAGGTGGTAAAAATCTGAAACGATTACAGCAGTAAGTACTTTATATGTTATTTAAAACCATATAAATATTATTTTATTACTTTAAAGAGGTTGACGAGTAATGAAGCCATCAATACCGCTATAAACACCGTTCCTTCTAACCGTTAACAATGGATCCAAAAAATTCACAGCAAGAATTATTTCAGGTAATAATGTACGCCTACTATACAAAAAATTTTGATGTGCTTATAATGATAGCTTTTAATCTAGATACTTTGTTACTTTAAGTACGACTCATACACACAAACTTATGTTGAAACACGAAAGTGAATAGACATGCATGGACGTCAACGTTTGCGTAATCATGAATAATTGCGTAATTGGTAGATTGTTATAAAAAAGTGCAGGATTTTTCATACTTTCCATTAGCAGGAGTAAAATAAGGTAAATGTGAATCTAACAACTTGTTAATATATTTCAATTTTTATCATTTTGTAATTATTATTTACCGTTTTGTAATTGACTATTTATTAATTATCAATTTATTCATTCTAATGAGTTTCTGTGTAAACTTTATATTCTGAAAAAATACATAACAACATTATTTTTAGATACGTTAGCAGGAAAGGTGTTTTCTGGGGTACTGTTGGCTTCATTACTCGTCAAAGCCTTTGAGTACAAAATAAATTTTATATTACTGTCAATGAAAAAAAAAACCAAACTTACTGCTGTAAAAATTTAAGATTTTTGTCACCTGTCTTACGTGTTGTTTTAGGGTCCCATAAATGAGACAATTCCAAATCCTTACGATCTGGCGGCCATTTATTTAATGAAGAACAATCGGTAACAGTCCACCTTTTTTTTTCTAAGTACTAATATTAAGAGTTAAAGGTAAAAAACAGGCCTATTAACTTAGGGTCTTTATTACTTATTTTGAGTACAAAATTTGAAAAAAAAATAAAAATAAATTAACGTAACATCATTAAACATCAAAAGATTTGGTTTGTAACAAACTGAATTTTTAGTACACTTTGATAAAGTTCGATCTTTACTCTTTGCGAAAAGCTTTTTTTGACCCTCTGTACGATGTAAAATATAAATGCTGCAATCATGGAAAAATGACAAAAATCACTTTTTTACCTGGTGGCGAGTTGGTAACGTCTACTACTCAAGACTTATTGAGTATACTCTTGAGTACTCTTGAGTATACTCTTTACTTATAAATATAAAAAAATATTTTTTGGCCACTACAAGGTGGATACTTATCGTATACCTAATATTATAAAAATCTAAAAAAGTAATGCACTGATCATTTGTTGAAATAAAATGCAATACCCCGTGTTATCATTGGTTTATTCTCCTATTCTGATTAGATAGTGATGGATATAATCTCCGAGGGCGGTCAATGTTAACAGTAATCTGCGCTACTGAAGAATGAATGTGGGTTGTCAATAGTTTTTTTTATCGACTTTCCGATTCTGGTTAGGTAGTTACGAAAGTAATCTGTGATGGCAGTGAATTTAAGAGTAATCTGCGGTATTGAAGAGAACGTGTTTTCATTGTTTTTTTTTTTTTTATATCAGGTTTTCTATTCTCATTAGAACCCTGACAACACATATTCACTCTTCAATACCGCTGATTACTCTTAAAATTCACCACCCTCACAGATTACTTCGGTAACTATCTAATCAGAATAGGAAAATAAACCATTGACAACATACATTCACTCTTCAATTCCGTAGATTACTCATAAAATTCACGACCGCACATATTATTTCCGTTAGTATCTAATCAGAACAGGAAAGCTGATAGAAACAAAACCAATGATAACACACATTCACACTTCAAAACCGCAGATTATTCATAAAATTCACCGCCTTCAGAACTTACTTCCGTAACTATCAGAACTGGAAAGCCGATAAAATAAAACCAACGACAACACATATTCACTCCTCAACAATACGGATTACTTTTAACATTCACCGCTCACACAGGTAACTTCCGTAACTATCTAATTAGAATAGGAAAGCCGATGAAAACAATAATAATGACAACACACTTTACTTTCATACGGATGTGAATACTACATCGTGGATACAGGGTGTTCTTTGGTGGTTGTGTTTTAATTAACCACATATTTCAGGAATTATCGACCTGAGACTGTACAAGACTACACTTCATTTACATTCGTACATATCATCCTCTGAAGTAATACCTTACAATGATTCTGGAGGCTAAACAGAAAAAGAGAAAGAATTGTTAGGGATGTAGTGTGTAGGGGATATACGAAATGAAACGACTAGCGAAACGAGTTTGTAACAAAAATTTGTTGCAAAACGATTTTGCAACAAATTTTTCTATTTTTTGCTTATTATATGGAACGCTTTTAAACATTGTTTATTATCTATTATTGTATATCTATTGTCTATTACATACATTTAACCTGAATTTTTTTTTAAACGAAATTGTAAATTAATAACAGATTTCGAAATAGAAATGTAGTGACATATCTTTTTTGATACCACTATAGTTTTCTTGAAAACAGTTTTATTTATTTTTTTTTTTGTCTTCAGTCATTTGACTGGTTTGATGCAGCTCTCCAAGATTCCCTATCTAGTGCTAGTCGTTTCATTTCAGTATACCCTCTACATCCTACATCCCTAACAATTTGTTTTACATATTCGCTGAGTTAATTACTCTAAAATTACCTGACCAAAAGTCGCCTTCCTCTTCCCACCGAACCTCACTAATTCCTACTATATCCACCTTCATCCTACCCATTTCCTTTTTTAAATTTTCTAGCCTACCAACCTTTTTCAAGCTTCTAACATTCCACGCTCCGACTCGTAGAATGTTATTTTTTAGTTTTCTGGTGACCCCTTCCTTAGTAGTCCCCACCCGGAGATCCGAACGGGGGACTATTTTACCTCCGGAATATTTTACCAAGGAAGGCGCCTCCATTATTGTTGTGTGAAAATGCAGAGAGCCACATTTTCTTGGAAAAAAAACTGCTGTAGTTTGCCATTGCTTTCAGCTGCGCAGTACTCAGAGGACTGAGTGATGTTGATATGGCCGTTTAAGTCATTGTGACTCACGCCCCTAACAACTACTGAAAGAGCTGCTGCCCTCTTCCAGGAATCATTCCTTAGTCTGGCTCTCAACAGATACCTCTCCGATATGGTTGCACCTTCGGTCCAGCTACTCTGTATCCCTGAGCACTCAAGCCCCCTCGCCAACGGCAAGGTCTCATGATTCATAGAGGGGGGTTTTATTTATATTACAGTAATTTTTGTTTTTTAAGGGAAAGAAATGATATCTGCGAGACTCTTACCGTACGGTTTACAATTTCATAACAAAGTTACAGTTAAAATTTTTGTAACAATTATTTCAGCTGCTTTCGCGGTTATCGGAAACAAACATAAAAAACTGTCTCTATATAGAAATTAGGTATATATTTTTTAGGTTTATTTTTGAACAAAAATACTTACACTCTTCAAATACATAAACACACGCACGTACTCACGCGCACGCGGGCACACATATATTAGGGTGTAACTGATTTCAGTATTAATTATTTTATTTAATGACATTTTAAATTAGTTTTTTAAAGATGGATTTTTGAAATTCCAAAAAACTCGTCAAACGATTTTTATTTGACATTCTAAAGTAATTGAAAAATTTGGTTTTGTTTTATAAAAAATCATTTAATAAGATATTATATAAATAAATAATCCTTTTACTGCGTGAAAAACAATACAAAATTAGATCACAATCGTCAATAATAAATAATTAAGAAAATGTGGTTAAGTATACAGTATGCAAAAAAAATGTTAAGTCCTTTCTAAGGACTTTAATTCTTTTATTTCTTTATAAATGCAACGAATTTAATAAAAAAATTCACTAACTTTTTACATGTTTTTCCTAGTTTTTAACTTTTCTTTTTGTTAAGCATTACGGAAGAATAGAAACCACATAAATTTACTTTTCGCAGTTCCATCCCATACTCGGAGATTGAGTAGAAAAACTTGTGAAGAAATCAAGAGTAGCGTATAGTCTGAAGTGAATAAAAAGTTTAAAAATAAAAAGAAAGCTTGATCGGTTTCTATGATGAAGATATGCTTTTTTTTGTCTTCAGTCATTTGACAGGATTGATGCAGCTCTCCAAGATTCCCTATTTAAATCTACTCGTTTCATTTGGGTATATCCCCCACATACTACATGCCTAAAAATTTTCTCTCTTTTCCTGTTTAGCCTCCAGAACCATTGTAAGGTTTTGAACCATCTGTAAGGTTCAGAGGATGAATGATACGAACGAATGTAAATGAAATGTAGTCTTGTACAATCTCAGGTCGACCATTCCTGAAATGTGTGGTTAATTGAAACCCAACCATCAAAGAATACCGTATCCAAGATATAGTTTTCAAATGCGTATAAAATAAACTGTCTTTACTAGGATTTGAACCTTAGAACTCTCGACTTCGAAGTCAGCTGATTTGCGATGACGAGTTAACCATTAGACCAGCTCGATAGATTATCCCTAACATTTTGTTTTACATATTCCAAACGTTGTCTGCCTGCACAATTTTTCGCATCTACCTCTCCCTTCAATATCAAAGCGATTATTGCAGGGTGCTTTAAGATATGGCCTGTAAGTCTATCTCTTCTTTTAGCTATACTTTTGCAAATGCTTCTTTCTTCACTGATTTGCCTTTCTTCACTTCTACACTTGCCACTTTATCCACCCATGTGATTTTTAACATTTTCCTATAGCACCGCATTTCAAAAGCTTCTAATCTTTTCTTCTCAGGTACTCCGATCGTCCAAGTTTTCACTTACATATAAAGCTACGCTCAAAACATATACTTTCAAAAATGTTTTCCTGACGTTTAAATTAATTTTTGATGTAAGCAAATTATATTTCTGACTGAAAGCTCGTTTCGCCTGTGCTACTCGGCATTTTATATCGCTCCTGATTCGTCCATCTTTAATAATTATACTTCTCCAGTAAAAAAATTCTTCTACCTCATAATATTTTCTCGAACTAATTTTTATATTTAGCGATGCATCTACTACATTTCATTACTTTCGTTATGTTATTATTTATTTTCATACAGTAGTTCTTGCGTAGGTTTTCATCAATTCCATTCAGTATTTCTTTTAAATTTCTTTTACTCTCGGCTAGAATTACTATATCACCAGCAAATCGTAGTATCTTTATCTTTTCACCTTGCATTGTTACTCCGATCTAAACTGTTTTAAAAAGATTATAAAGATCTAGACTGTTTTAAACGTAACAGGGATAGGGATCATCCTTGTCTGACTCCTTTTTTTATTACTGTTTCTTTATTATGCTCTTCGATTATTATTGTTGCAATTTGGTTCTTGTAAATGTTATTTAAACTTGAACCCTACATTTTTTAAAATCCTGAAGATTTTATTCCATTCTACGTTAGCATGAAGCCTTTTCTAATCTGGAATTTCCTAAAGCTCATAAAAAATAAAAAATAAAATAATAGAACTAATTTTTTTATTGTTATCGCAATAAAAACTTTACTTCACACAATAAAGGACTTTATAATTCAATAATCCTGAGGTGTGTGTGTGAGCGCGCGAACGCGGCATTATGTCAACGTTGATTATGCAAAAATTTTAATATATCATAAAATAGAAAAAAATCTTTTTTATAAAATCAAAGTAGCGAACTATTATACTACTTAATCAATTTAATGGCGATAACATCTATATTTCCAGGAATTATTAGATAACATTTGTCATTATAAAACAGTAACTTTGTTTTGTTTAAATTTTTTATATCTAAAACACGTATGACTTTTTAAAAGAAATTACTGTGTAATATTTTTATTTATTACATTATATGTGGTGTAACGTATTAAATAACATGTTAACTAATGATTATACTTTAATAATGTCAACTCCTCATATTTCAGCGTAGGCTAACGTTACTTAAAACTATTTAAGGTTTATCTATAAAGTAATAAACCAAGTTAGATGAAACTAAGTACAAAATACAAACACACAAATACATTAGTGATAAATCATAAGTTAATATTTCTTCATAACTTTCTCTTAGGTCTTCTTACATTCTATTTTAAATTATTTAAATCCATTTCTTTCTTCTTTTTTTATAACTTGTATAAAATATAAAATAATGATTATTGTATGCTATTAATCAAGTGTATACATTAATTATTTTCAACCGCAATTCTTAAAATAAGATTAAATGACAACAATATCTAGTTAAATGTTGTTAAAAATTGTATTTAATCTTTAATTTCCCCGTTTACGTAAATATAATAATTTATTTTTACTTTTTTGTTCTTATTTATATTACATGATTATTATTAAGTTATATCATAATATTTAATTTTTTTAAATATTATTATTTTTTTTAAAGAAGAATATGTAAAATTATAAATTTTTAAGAAAGTTTTTAAAAATGAAATAAATAACAATAAATAATTCGTAGAATTAATAATTAACTTTATTGCTAAAAACATATCAATTATTTTTAAAATAAAGGTTTTCTGGAAAAAAATGTCATAAATTTATTTGTTTTTATTTTATGGTAATCCCGATTATTTAGAAATAAATATTTAACAGTTAAAAATGAAGCTAAATGGTTTATTCATGTTCTAAATCTTTAAAAATTTACCATGTTATTTCTTAAGTTATTTATTTATTTGTATTTTAATAAGTGTCTAATAAATAAGAAAAGAAATATGTTTTATTTTTAAGAATTGCAAGAAATTAATTCCTAAGGTTATCTTTTATATACCATGTCTGTATTAGTATATTTCAAAAACTTTCCATAGAGTGATTCACGAAGTTCTCACGGAACTTTCGTAACCTATTCTAATTATAAAAATAAAGGAAAAAGTATGCATAGTTCAAGGAATAAACATATCCTAAAATACTTCAATGAGTTTGGCTAGTTACGGCTAGTAACTAGCTACTAGTGCGAGTTCGCGAGTTACGGCTAGTGAAAAGATTTTGCTCGGATTTCAGCTATCCCGGTGAAATGTGGTCGTACTGAAATTTTTAGGAAGTTAATCAAGGCATAAAATTAATGATTTCTTTTGATTTTTGATCTGAAAACTTGAATAAAATAGGTCTTAAAACCGTATCTTAAGTAGTTTTTGAGACGTCAGGGATGAAAACCGTTAAATTGGGTTTAAAAACCCTGATTTTTTATGTTTGACGTATAAATAACTTTGTTAAATGGGTAATAAACATATAAAACTTTTATACAAAATTTGTAGAAAACTTAATTATGAACAAACAATAATGGGCATTGTTGATCAGGTATTTGTTATTCTGTTGCCAACTATGAAAGAATAATTTTTCAAATAATTTATTCTATTTCTGTCATAAAAAATTATTATCTAAATAATTTTCAATTAATAATTTTTAATTTACAATTGTTGTGTAATGCCAACATTTTTTTAACTTTTATATACTAGTAAATTTTGTTACAGCAAAATTTTTTACAAATTTTTCACAGCAACAAAAAGAATTTGATTTTTTATTACTTTTCTGACAAATGTAGTAATAATGTACTGTTTCTAAATAAAATTCGAGTTTCTCTAACTAATCTTTATTTTATCCATTCTACTTTACATCAATTTCATCACAATTAAATGATCTACAAATTTTGTTTAAATGTTTTATATATTTATTACCTATTCAATAAAGTTATTGTTCGTCAAACATAAAAAAAACTGCGGTTTTTACCCCAATTTATTCGTTTTTATTACAAATTACTTAATAACTACTGTAGATATCATTCTTTGACCTATTATATTCGATTTTTCAGGTCAAAAACCATAAGAAATCACTAATTCTGCGCCTTAATTTAAAGTCCTAAAAAGTTTAGTACGACCTCATCTTACCGAGGTAGCTGAATCCCGAACGAAATCTTTCACTAGCCGTAATTCGCAAAAGAAGCATTTTAGAACATATATTTATATATTCTAAAATGATTTTATTTATGACTTAATTTTTTTAACTTTTTTTAAAGATTTCATTTTAGGACAAGAAAGTTTTTATTATTTTCACGAGTAGAGTAGATAATGAAAGTTTCGGGAGATCTTCGTGATACACTATGTGTATATATGTAGGTACGTATATATATATATATATATATATATATATATATATGTGTGTGTGTGTGTGTGTGTGTGTGTGTGTGTGTGTGTGTGTGTGTTGATGCAGCAGAAAGGAAAATTGAATATGTAAAAAGACAAAGATATTTCGGAACAGTACTAACTGAACACTAAGGGAGTAAAGAGATTAAAACAAGAATTGCAATGCCAAAGGACCATTTTTTTTTTTAGAAAGAACAACTCTACAGTAACACGGATCTAAGCCTGAGAAATAAAGTGGTAAAGTACTATATTCGGAGTACATGTTTGTGTACAGTAGTGAAACATGAACACTGGGAAAAAGGAAAAAGTCAAGATCAAGGCTTTTGAGATATGGGGCTGGAGGATGATAAAGAAGATAAAATGGGTGGACAAAGTAAGTGATGGAGATGTATTAAGAAGAATAAATGAAGATAGAACAATACTGGTGACTATCAGAAGAAAGAAAGGAGACTGGATCGGGCACACAAAAAGGGGAAAAAGAATAATAAATATAGTCCTTGAAGGCTCCGTTGAACTGAAAAAAGAAGAGGAAGGAAAAAGGTGAATTAATAAATGACATAAAAGGAAGTGAAGGTTGTGATGAGAAAAAAAGAAACGCATGGTACAGAAACAGATGAAGATAAGAATGGTGCCAGGGACCTGCCAGCATGTAGAACACCATATGATGATGATGATGATGATGACGGTGTTATTATACATATATTATAAAATCAGCAAGATTTTCTTTGAATTATAATAGTCGAGATGTAGTATTGTTAAGCCTATTTATAATTAATAAATTAAGAACCCATTACCAGATAATAAAAAAATAAATCTTTAAAACGTTTTGTTAACTCTTTTAATATTTGAATAATTTAATCGTTAAAAGACAAAACACAATAATGTTTACAAGTGAATATATTATTTGATGTAACCTACCTTTAATAAAATTAAAAATATATTTTTTTTAATTTAAATCAACACGATTATAATTACACAAATAAACAATTATTTATATAGAATTTAAATGTATTTATCGATTAAAAAAATCTATAGATTTTCAAGAATATATTAAAAACTTCTAATTGTATTAATGTATATTTAATCTTTTTCTTTTATCTTATTTTCAGTTTCTTTTACTTTTTCCGTTGCAATAATTTTACTATGTGTCTTTTTAAACTTTTCGAGGGTAGAGCGATGTTTCCTTAACCACTCCTGCATCCGTATCAAAGATAAATAGAGAAAAACTTTATCTACGAAAAGCAAATTACAATAACTATTATTCTCACTGTAAGATACTAACACCTCAAAAAAAAAAAAAACTAACAATTAGGAAAAATAGATTATTTGCAATATTTATTATACTTTAGAAGTATCCGAGATCCTCTCAATCAGAGAGAAATCTATTAAAATAAAAGACAATCATCTTTTGTGTGTTCCCTAATAACTCAAAAACTACTTAACCGATTTCGAAAATTTATTATTATTTGTCCCGGGAGTGTTTATATGTTATTAATTCCGTAATACTTTCCGGCCTCCGTGGCGCGAATGGTAGCGTCTCGGCCTTTCATCCGGAGGTCTCGGGTTCGAATCCCGGTCAGGCATGGCATTTTCACACGCTAAAAAATTTATCTTTCATTTCATTTCTGAAGCAATACCTAACAGTGGTCTCGGAGGTTAAAAAAAAAGGTTCCATAATATTTAATCACATAATAACTAACTGTCTGATGAAGTCGATACTAACATAAACAATAATCATTATAGTCAATGACAATCGATATAGAACATATATCTCGATATATACAACGATATTAAGTTTATTAAAATAAGTTCTAGGTTATTTATTTGTACTTGTTTTTATGATTTAATGTATACACTCAAATTTAGCGATAGCAAAGCATTGCCGAGTGCACCAGTAATATAAATAAAAATACCGAGAAATTCAACAGATGTTACCGTCAGATTTTTTTTTAATATAGTTCGAAAACTAAAAAATTGAAGTAAAAACCTTAGGTACTTTTTCGTTTCCCCCTTCACAAAAGTTGCAAGTTTTTCACTTCGGAATAACTCAAAGATAGGTGGAAATATTGATGTTAACAATAACCTGGATGGAGAAATAACCCGATATAACCATTTATATTACCATTTTTATAACCAATTATATTTATTTATTTTACACATAAATAGAATTACTTTAGAGGATGATATGTATGAGTGTAAACGAAGTATAGTCTTGTACAGTCTCAGTTCGACCACTCCTGAGGTGCGTGGTTAATTTAAACCCAACCAACAATCAATACCGGTGGTATCCACGATCTAGTATTCAAATCCGTATAAAAATAACTAACTTTACTAGGAGTTGAACGCGGAAACTCTCGACTATATATTATAAATATTATATCGATTGTATTATAAATATAATGTAACCAAACTTAACCTACGCTCTCTTACGCTAACCTTAACTAATTACCAGTAATATTTTGAGTGTTTAAATAATAAATTCAGTAATTATTGCAATTATTTATTGCTTAAATAAAAACATTTCTGTTAATTAATCGAGGTTAGCGAGCGACGCGAGCGTAGGTTAAGTTTGGTTAGATTATATTTATAATTTATACCTCTAATTGTAAGCAATAATGTTTATATTTTTAATATGTAAAATGTTTAAAATGAACGGTATAAAAGAACGTTTTAAAATGAACGAATGTTACCGGGTTATTGCGTTATTTCTCCTACCTTGTTATTTAAATATCAATATTTCCTACTGTTTTGATTTATTTCTAGGTTGCAATTTTTTTTGAGGGGGGAGAAACGTAAAAGTACCATACTTTTACGTTTTTTACTAAAAGCGAAACGATTTTAAAAAGTTAGATTATTTTACTACAATTACTAGGTAGAAGAAATACAGACAGTTATTTTAATAATACAGAAATTAAACTGAAAGTTAATTTTTATTGATTAAAAACAATTAACGGAACGATTAGATTTATTAAAAATTGTAAATTATCGATTAATATTGATAAAAAATTAAAAACCAAATTGGTAGGATGTATATTTTAGCTAAAATCTTCCACGATAAATTGAACTAAATTTAAATAAAATTATTTTTACCAATGAGAGGTAGCGTTTTTTTGTTTGTGTTTTTTTTATATACTATATGATCTATTGATATACAGTATAGTAATTTTGTATCATAAATTGATGAATAAGGTAAAATGGAGGTCAGTGAACTCCATGTAGAAAATGTTTTGATTTTCCATTTATTTATTTATAGTAGACTTAAAAATAATATACTCGTACGTCACGTTTTCAAATCGGATACTATGTATTTTTATCCCAATAAATCTTTTGTATTGTAGCATAGTGTGTTTCAACCGATTTGATTACATAAAATACAAACGTAATATTCTCGATGGATAATCACGTTTTACGATAAAATAACTAAACGAAACCCACTTTGAATTTCTTACTGTCTAACAAATAACATCTTAAAAACTGCCGCACCGCTATATTGCATCTTTTATACCTACGAAAGAATAAGTACATCTGCGCTCAGCCTATCTCTTTTCAAATACTATTATTATTATTATTATTATTATTATTATTATTATTATTATTATTACTACACGCATATCTTTTATCAAAAAAGAGAAGAGGATATTATTTACCATAATATTTCGTTACTCTTCCGTCACGTAGTAAAGTATCCAGGTGTTTGTTTCTCTCTCTCTCTATGTATGTGTGTGAGCAAGAATACTAAAGAATATAATAAGGTAATTCATCATTTGTGTAAAACAAGCCGTCAGAAACGTACGTAAAATGTACATATCACTACTTCAAACTACAGCTACAGAAACGAATATAACTACATTTAAGTGTCCAGAGCCAGACCGGCCGTCATGTTTTGTATTACTTATGTAAATGCGTCACGATATAACCTTAAACTTGCATCCCATGTAACTTTTATTTAAATATATAAACGCTTAAAAATTCTGCTCACAAAATTCGTATTGTCCTAAATTTATGTATAGTCTGTTTCGCTTATGATAAAAATAGTAAATGCACTTTTAAACTTATTTACAAGTTACATTATTTTTAGACAAAAGATAATGTGATGAAATACAACTAATCGGCTAAAACATATATCTCTTTATATTTTTTATATAAAATAGAGTATCCACTTACCAACAATTGTGAGTATTGACTATCCAAGCGCTTTCGGATTATTCCTCTATCATCAGGAATTACTGATTAATTATGAATTTTATAGTTGTGCATATAACATTTTATAATTGGGAATAAAAATGAAAATAAAATTTAAAATTATTATGTTCATAAAAGTTGATTTTCAGTTGTTAAAATAAGTCAACGTTAAAAGAAAAACGTCTTGTCAGTAACATGTTTACAATTGTTATCTCTTTATATTTTTAGATAATATGTGTTTATGAGCGTTAAGTCTCTAAACGCGCTCTTCGCAACCACCTTGCTAGAGAGGAATACCCCTTAATGGTTTTCGGATAGCTTTAGACCGCAAAGGACGACTCAAAATCGATGAGTAAACCCACCGGGTTAGTCTAGTGGTGAACTCGTCATCGCAAATCAGCTGATTTCGAAGTCGAAAGTTCTAAGGTTCAAATCCTAGTAAAGGCAGTTAATTTTATACGGATTTGAATATTAGATCGTGAATACCGGTGTTCTTTGGAGGTTGGTTTTCAATTAACTCCACATCTCAGAAATGGTCGACCTGAGACTGACATGCACTACATTTACATTCATACACATCATCCTCATTTATCCTCTGAAGTAATACCTTATGGTCGTTCCGGAGGCTAAACAGAAAAAAAGTAAAAAAAAACCGATGACCACCTAAAGAAAAAATGATTATTTATCCGAAAAAAAATTTGCCATTCAGTTGGGTTCAACCCTTGGTGATTCGAATTCCTTGGAATTTTTCTGATAGCTTTTACGGATGGTTTACCATTTCCTTCCCAATGTGGTTAATGGAAACCCAACCGCCAAAGAACACCGGTATCCATAGTTTAATATTCAAACCCGTAAAAAAGCAAGTGCTTTGACCAGGATTCAAAACTTACAACTCCCGGCTTCAAAAATCAGCTGATTTTGCGATGAGGAGTTTAACCACTAGACTAAACCGGCGGGTTTATCCGAACATATATTCAATTAATATAAAGAACAGAACATAGACCTTCCATTAATTTTCTGACTGCCATACGTAAAATCAGACAGATGTTGCAGAATCAAACAGCTGTTAACTCCATATAAACTAAGTTCATATGGAGATATTGCCCCCATCTGACACTAATGAGTTCCACTCCATTTATAATGTTTCTGCAGTTTTATAGAATAAGTCAAAAAATTAAATCTTTATGAATAAGTAGTTGAAGTAATTAAATTACTTCCTCAGTAATATTTTATTCCTTATTACTTTAATACCCCGAAGGACTACTCATTAATATCATTATTGGCCAAGTTAAGCACAACTTTACCCAGCTGTAATATGACATACGGAACAATCAAACAATAGTATGACAGAAGGTATATAATTGGTCGCCTACTATCCGTTAAGTATATACTTAACGGATAGTAGGCGATAGTAAGGTAGATTAGAACTACTTTATTCCACCTCACTATCTTAATATAACTCCCAATCATTTATTATAATATTAAGTTACATGTATATAAAATTACATGTCACCTTGGTAGATCGAAAATTTTCTTTATATCACTCACGTACCTTTGAAGGCATAAAATTTATTACTACGGTTGATAAAGTTAATTAAGATTTTAATTTAAAATTAATTAAAATTAATTTTATATTAAGTTTTATCAGCTCTCGGGAATTTTATTTGCAGATTAAAGTCTAGTTTATATTCGACAAAACTGTAAACAGAATTTTGCAAATCAACTTTCCCTTTATATATAAAATGTTTCCAAATTGAACGGCAATACTCTGGAGATGAGTATAGCCAAAAATAAGAAAAAAAGTTAATATAAACAGAGATCAGAAAACGGGTTCGTTAGCTAGTTTCGGCTCGTGAAACATTTAGCCCTACTTTCTGCTCCCTCTGTGAAATTAAACCGTACCAAAATTCTTAGGGTACAAATCGAGGTGTAAATTTTGTGCTTCCTTAGCACAAATTTTTTTGTGCTAAGGTTTTTGATCTGTGAAATTGAATAAAAATGGTACCAGACCTTATTGTATAATAGAACATGGTGCTACTATTAGGAATAATAATGATGCTATTAGACGTACCCGGCTAGCACGGATTCCCCGAGCTGAAATATTTACAGCTTCATCATGTAACCATTTTGAAATTTAATAAGTTTTAGAAAGAACCAAAAAGTTTTGATTTTGATTTTTTTGTATCTATTTTTTACTCATATTTTTCTGTTATTGATAAATTTTCTATTTGTCTTCATTTACATTATGTTGTTCAAACATCGATGAAAATATTTTTGTTTAAAATCGTATCGCTCTTCCGATTCAGTTTGGGTGTTTTGTTTTTATCATGTGTCTTAGAATTGAATTCACAACAAAGTTAATTAGAAATTTTTATTTATTTATTACTAAATTGACAAATTTATTTTATTCCAACCCTAAAAAGTGTATTTTCCGACAAAATATTTTCTTATTTTACCTAGTTTTTCTTAAAAGAAGTAAGATATCGATCTGGGACCACTTTTATACAATTTCTTTGATCAAAAGCCATAAGAAATCACCAAATTTACCGTTTTATTTGTACCCCAAGAAGTTTAGTACGATTTAATCTTACAGAGGACCGAAACTTGCTAACGAACCGTTTTTTGACCTATGTTAACGTGAATTTTTTTTATTTTTGGCTATAAATCATCTCCCCAGACAATTCCGTGTCATTTGGAATCACTCTGTAGTATAGATATATCAAGCGTAATAAATTTTTATCTTAGGCGTACCTAATATGAAGTTCATTAAAGATTTTTTTTAATTCATATACATCTGTAGTTTAACCCCATGCCGAATCCGAAATTAAGCATAAACTCAGCTCCGGGGGGTGCCTTTGCCTCAAACTACCTCGGAAGGACGCAAGGCCCGTCTAGGCATCCGGGACTCGGTCTTTTTGCATGCCATGTCTCAAACGAGGAGTTCCCAAAAGGGAACTTCCCACTGGGACTCCGGTCTAGACGCCTCGCCTCTAGTGAGGAACCCCCAAAGGGATGCCCCACCGGGACTACGGTCTTATATTCCCCCCAATGGCATCTTAAAGGAGTCCCCATCCGATCTTTGAAGCTGGAATACCAAAACCTCGCACCTCTCCCGGGTGAAGCTGTCCCTCAAAGTTACCATTCCGTTACTGTGAACAGAATTCCCGACGCAGGTGGACCCGTCTTGCACCTTCGACCTCCGGACGCATCACCGTACAACTTGCAGGATGTACATCGAGGCTCCTGCTTAGAAACTGTACTATATAGCCGGCCTTACAACACGTAAAAGAATGACAACTTCTATTTGTGCCATTACAGGAATTGGTCCTGTAGCCTGGATTCCAGCATCTGAAGCATTAAAGGTTTGGATAGACCTAACCGTGCCGAGGCAGCCTAATAGTTTGAGTCAACTAGACTTGATATGCTGATAATACTTCTTTGCTGATAATATCGATATGCGTTAGGAACTTGAGCCTGAGGATAACTGATTTGATGGTGTAAGAACCGAATGAAGTCTTGTTTCATGGTACCGTGAAACCAGACTACCTTCAATAAACGACATTAACGACTACTTTCAATAAATGGGGTTTAGACACAAGGTGAATCGAGCGGAAATAATCGCATCTCGGATAAGAACTAAAATTTCCTGTACCTCTATTACCATGAATTCAAACCTCAATCGGCTGAAAACAATTTAGTCGTTTAGAGTAAAAGGATATTTACAGGTTATTTTCACGCCAATATAAGGTTATAACCATGATACTAGAAACTATGTCCCAGAAATTGTGATGCGGTGGGATTTCATACATAGTCCAAAATCCAGAAATACTTGGCCAATCTACGTGATATCCAAATTTAATCCCTGCACGGGGATAGAAATATCGGTTGAATCTTATAAAATAATATGTCGATTATTTGTTATTACGACAGTTGAAAATTTAGCGTTCAAATTTAAGTCAAATTAACTTTTAATTTTATTTTAATGTCATTTTTACCAGTATACCTAAGTCCTTGGGTTTAATTAAATTTTGCTTTTCAGGAATAGTCGTCCTAATTTCAAGCAAACCCAGTTTTTTATATAATCTGTGAAATAAAAAAAATACCAGTTACACTCTGACAAATTACTTAGGGGTGTTAGATGTGTTTAAATAATGCAATATATTATTACCCAAATTAAGTAGCATTCGATAAGATATCAAAAAATGGATACGATCAACATATTACAATAGTACTTGCATTTAAAATTTAAAAAATATCTTTGGCAAAGAAGAGAAAGTCCGGGATAAAATATATATCCCCTACAATATTAAAAAAACACGGTTTCATTTACTTTTTCTTTTTTTTTTAATCAAAAACCAACACTTTTATTTTTATCTTATAAAATAATAAATTAATTAAATGCTGTTTATTGTTTGAATCCAATTATTTTAATGCAGCAGTTACACGGGAATAACAATTTTAACTTGAGGTTAACAGACACAACTACCACGATTGTAGTTGCTATATTTAAATACCAAACATATGTCGCAATTTATTTTCTATTTAAAAATTAAATATTCACAATGCATTACAATATTAACCTATTATTCGTAAAGTAAAATCATAATTAAATCGTGGTACACGGTGTTAACAAATCAAGAACATATTTATTCACACGATATATTTGGTAACATTGTACAGGAGAGTAATAAGTAATGTTTTTCAGGGTCTTTTTAAATTAAAACTGTGTTAACAAGCTTTTATAATATCTTTGTAAACTGTTAAATATTAATTTATAATCATTTTTAATTTAACAATATTTCTAATTAATTATCTAATATTATTTTAAATGCCATTTCAGCACGTTTTAATTATCTCAGAGAGGTAATCAAATAAGAAATTTAATTTTTTTTTGGTTTTAAATAATCCGTTTAAAACAAATTATTTTCAATTTTATATTAAGATGAAAATTATCAATTATGTATTAATATTATATTTTCAATTTAGTTAATTAATTAATAATAAAAAATCTGATGTGTACATCACATGACTTCCTTGTACATCTATTAAATTACACATACACATTTATTTTTAAACGAAAAGTACATAAAATTTTATTTCATTAACACTTTGAGTGCCACCTATACAGGAAGTAAAACGATTTTAATAGCCAATTTTTTTTTTCATATAATTTCATTCAGTATCACAAAAAAAATATATTAGTAATAACTGTCACTCATTTGAGTAAAATATTCGTTTTTAGCGATTGTTTTTTTGTGTGGTGACGCATTGGCTTCACGCGGCCAGTAACAGTTAAAACCTTTTCCCATCACAATAATCCGCGGTTGATTAGCGCTCCGCGAAAATATGTTGGTATCTGCTTTCCTCCCTTCATAGTCTTATGCTACCCTCTTGTGAAAAAAATTTCAAAAAATTACAGTATATAAAGAAATTTAACAGATTCTGACAAAAAAACCAAATCAGAGCTCACCTCTGAGACGTGAAGTGAAGTGGTACATAAAACTTGCTGTAGAATTGCTTCTTGGAACCAATGTAGTAAATCCGCTGTACTTATACAATCAGCTTACAAATGGAAACATGCAAATCATCGCATTAAAAGAAGAATTAGTCGAAGAACTGACAGGAATCAACGTTAATGCCGTTCCTCCTCCTCCGACACCAGCAGACCAACCTCGCCGCCTTATCGATGTTGGCAGACAAGGAAGAAGGCGATGTCATAAATGTTATGAAAAAAAGTCAAAGGCTGAAGGCAGGAAATTGCCATGCGAAAAACTACTCAAACCAAATATAAATGTGTGGTGTGTGAAAAACACTTTTGTTTGGACTGTTTTTTTGGTGTACATAAATATTTTGTCTGAAAAGTTAATTTTTTTTTATCTTCAAGTTGAAATTTTATTATCTATATTTTATTTTCAAGCAGATTTTCTGCAGTTGCTTTTTATAGTTTTTATCAATAAGAATAACATCATATTGTAATACTGATATTCTGCATTATTTCATTACATTTATCATACAGTAATAGCCATGTGACACCAGTGTGGACTCGCTATCAACAGGCCAATAACAGTTTCATGACATACTGGCCATGCTCTTTACCTTGCCATTTGTTTTAATAGGAATTATGAAACCAAAGCGGAGTAACACGGCCATATAACTAAACCTAACATGTGGTGACACATTCGACTCACGCGGCCATTTGATCTGTAACTCTGTGAATCCACGATGGACTCACGTGGTACCCAAAGTGTTTTAATAACTTCTGCTTTAATTTTTTGCTTTTTTTTATTGTTATTATTGAATTATTATTTATTGTAAAATTATTTTTACAATCAGAGGTTAATAATTATTAACAAATCAATAAATTTAAATAAAAAAAAAAGTTAAAAAAACGAGACGAAGTCGGATTCGAAGTGATGTGTCTTCTCCTTGTGAGATCCAAATATTTCATTAATTAAAATTTTATTTGGCTACAACTCTGGAACCAATGAAAATAAGTACCACTTATCATAAATCGCAGAAAAGCTCTCAATGAGAGCTCATTACTGCAGTTAAAAAAAAGTCCAAAAAATACATTTTTTTGATTTTGGGATTTTTTGGCTACTTTTGGTGCAGTCCGATTGCAATCAAAAGGGAAGGTCCACAACTAGATATTACAAGAATCCTACATCCAAAATTTCAACATCCTTTGTCTAATCGGTTTTGAGTTAATCGAGATACATACGTACGTACGTACAGACGTCATGCCAAAACTACTCAAAATGAATTCAGGGATGGTCAAAATGGATATTTGCGTTGAAATCTGAAAACCGAAATTTCTCACGATTACAGTACTTCCTTGTAATGGAAGCAAAAACTAATGTATATGAATGTATTTCAAAGTGATTTGGTAGCAATCTAATCATTTATCAGTAATCTATCTTCTTTTTTGTATCAAGATGCGTTTCTTGCGTATATGTTTTTATAAATTGGTTCTTTACATAAAGATGTCGTTTTTTATAGGCCTGGTCTTTTATTAAATTAAATAAATTATAAAAACATATTACGGCTGACTTGAAAAATGGATCATTTGTTACGTCGTGTCAAAACTTAACGATTGTAAACCACCTGACATGAGTCACATGTTAATCTTAAAAATAACATAGTCTTCTCAAAAATAATAGTAATTCACGCCTAGCACATTAGAAAAGGTAAGTATTCAAACGGTTTCTTTATTACGCTAAATATGTTGTCGTATGTTTTCATATCAAGCCCACTGAGATGTGGACTATTATAAATATCTACTCTTTATTCACTACAAGGACTATCAGAATAAAGAACATCATTATTTTCAAAGAAAGCAACGGTTCGATCATAGAAGCATGTGTATCATTCCTTCTTTTTATCTAGTTATTATATGTACATTAATTTTTATGTTTTACTTTTACTCTCTTTTTCAAGAACACATTGTCGTTCAGTTAATAATGTTATATTGAAGAGTAAACTTAAACGTATAATCTAATATAAAAAAAAATCATTGCAAAAAATCTACACTTAAATACTAACATAAACAATAAGCTAACAACACGAAAAATAATGATTATCTATTAATAATGAATATAATACCTTTATTGATGAAGCCGACATATCTATGGTTGGATGAATTAGTCTCTCAATACACCAGTGGCAAAATTCGCACAGCAACTGTGATTGGAGTTTCTTATACCTTAAGTACTTTATAGGTACTTGTAATAATGTATCTGTTTCTAGAGAAAAAATGTGTATAATATAAACAATATCTCAACCCAGTACGAAAAAAATCATTAAATCGTAAAAATTAATCCTTTCTAATTCTTATTTCTTTTTTACTTTTTGAAAGCCATGGTGAATTATCATTTGATATTTTAATTTAGCAACGACTTTAAAAAATCGAAATGCAACTAACTTTCAAAAAAAAATTATATATATATATATATGTATATATATATATATATATATATATTATACACTTTAATTTTTAGTAAGTTTTATTCATCAATTTTTTTGTTATAGATGAGTCTGAGAAATGCCATTTACGCACCCCCATAAATGGGGGAGTGTCGGACTCACGCGGGTTCGGCTAGAACCCGTGTTATTAAGAGCCTATGTGTACCCACACCCTACCGGCTAAAACTCCTGTCTCACCGTTTCTTCCCCTCCGAAGACGGTCTTGCAGTTAGGCATTGTGCAGCCCCAGGAGGAATCTTTAGGGTCCAGTAGTCCAGAGTCCCCGTGCTTCATCACCGTCGCCCATCTGCACAAGTGCAGATGCATGATGGATCTACAGGGATGCTGTCCTTTGCCTGAGTCTCAGGCTTTTATATGCAACTCTGATTCTTTGATCAATTAGCTATACATATTTAAATTACCTGTACACATTTTAATTTCAATTAATTACACGCATTTTATCTTTACTCATTGTTATTTATTTAAATGCGCTTAGCTTTTTCCTATATTAAACGTGGGAGACTTGAAACGAATTATTCCAGACTTTTTTCTATTTTCTTCTGCCAAGGTTTGATAATTCTACAATCTTAGATTATTTATTTAGCATATAGTATAAATATATATATATAAATTTTACTTTAGTATAATAAATAATTTATTATATGAATGATCACACAGAACCACACCAACATTTATTCAAATAAAAATTAAATATAAATTATTATGAAATTTAAAATTATACTACAATAATTTGAGGACCACACATGTAATATATAAAAATATAAATAATTTTCTTAACTATATAAACTTTATCTACGACTGCTATGAATTATTAACCATCTTGTTAGTTTAATAATAAAAGTAGTTAAGAATTATTATCCGGTTATTGGGGGGGGGGGGGAACAGATTGACAAAAAAAGAATCCTTTCAATTTTTGACCATGTAATTGAAAATGACATAAGTTTTAAGAACAGTATTAAGTTCCATTCTTTTATACATTCATACAATACTATATAATTGGCAACACGTGTGCTAAGTTCAAAGACCTTCAGTATGTTTCACGTGTTAAAATATCCTTTTACATACAAAGAATAAAAGTTTTTTGTTTTTATTATTATAATTTTTTTTCTTTTAATCTATTAAAAAAGAAATACGAAGTTTATATTTTTATATAATGTATTTTCTAATAAGAATGATATAAATATATTATCTTTTCATTCGAAGTGTAGAAGTATGACCAAAGGTATTCATGAACAGCTATGTCTAACTACATTTACACACAAGTACATATAAAAGATTTTAACTACGAAAAAAGGTATTTAGATAAAAACTGTTACAGTATTCTTTAATTAATCTTTATTTTAATAAAAGCTGTATATAATATTACAAATTAGCATACTCAGGTCCAACGAAAAACAGACGAAATCCATTTTACCAAATTATCATTTTATTTATTACTATGCACTCGTATATATAAACGAAAAATAACTTTCTGATGTAAAGATTATTTTTTATTTAAATATTATAAAATTAAATATATTCTATTTACCATAAATTAATCATATTAAAAAACAACTTCCACTAAATTGAAAAAAAAAATTTAACAATCTAACTAATCATCATGATGATTAACTGCTCTAAAGCAGGTGCTTTTACTATGCATATCTTCATTCTCCTCTATTCCTTAGCTAAACTTTTAAGGTTTTGATAATTTCGATTTCCTTTTAGATCGTCTATATTTTTACGTATATAATTTAAATAGTAAAATACCTATACTACTAATATTTTTGTCGATTAGTTAAAATCTTAAAACATCCCTTCACAAAAATGAATAGTGATATATTATCTCTCGATTTTATTTACATTAAACTATGTATATAAAGCATAAAAACTGTAATGATAATAAACAGCCTGATATTAGTCATAATCCATTCTCAAAAATGATAAAAATTTTCTACAATACCCAAGATTTTAATATCACATTTTATTCGGGAAAGTGAGGAATGAAGCTATTTCTTCTGCTTTTTTTTTTTACTGAACTGAATATTTGTATAAATTTCCTCATTCCAGACCATTCAAATAAGATAGGTGATATTCAGCTTACAAATTGAGAGTTTAATGCAAAAAAAAACCGTATCTACAAAAATATCTATTTTGAGTTAAGTGGATCAGCAGATTTCTGAAAAAGAGTTCTATTTACTGTTATGAGACTGTATCTCTAGACCCTACTGCATATAAAATATAATCTTATTTACATTTTCCCCACGACGGAACGAAGACGGTATATGCGTCTGGGGTAATAGATTGTGTGTGTGTGTGTGTGTGCGAGCGCGCGCGCGTCTGTTACCATTTTATTCAAAAACTACTGGACCGCTTTCAATGTGAATTTTTGGTCACCAGTGGGCACTACAGTAGATGTGTTTCTCTAAAACAGTTGAGCCGATTTTGAGCGATTTTTTGCATTACATAGGTATCACCTCAGAGCAGGTTCGTAGATTAGTTTTAGGGTTATAAGCCGCCAGGGGGCGCTGTAGTAGATGTGTTTCTCTAAAACGGGTGGACCTATTTCGATTTTTTTCATTATATAGGTATCATCTCAGAGCAGCTTCTTAGATATGTCTTACGATTATAAGCCACCAGGGGGCACTGCAGTACAAATGTTCTTTAAAACGGCTTTTGAGTGATTCTTTCTAACTCAGCAAGGCTACATTATTTTGTGGATTATTAAATAATTAGAAAGTATACTAAACTTTCATCACCAGCTTATAACCATCATCAACACCCTCTGTTGGGCACAAGCCTACTAATCTTTAAAAAGTAATAAATAAAAAAATGAAATAAAAAGTTTTAAAAATCCACGACGAAATCCCTTAAAAACGTAAAATAATTAAATTATTGTATTTTTACTTTATATTCCTCTGTGATATTGTGATATTATTTTTAAGACAATAAAATTTAAGATTTTGATTGATCGTCGTGCGTGACCCGTGGGCTGCATAGATAAGCTTAAGTTATCATCAGAGTCACGCACGACGGTTAATCAAAATCTTAAATTTTATTGTCTTAAAATCAATATGACAATGTCACAGAGGATTATAAGATAAAATTACAGTTATTTATTTCTCGTTTTTTAAGGTTTTTTGTCGTTGGTTTTTTAAATTTTATTTTTTTATTTAACTTAAATAAATTTAATATAAATGCGTCTTATCATAAAAGTTTTTAACAAAAATTAATATAAATCTGTTTTGTTATTAGAAAGCCATATGTCAAGTTACGATTCTTTTGTTTTCATTTTTGACATAGTAATGGGGTCCATCAACTATTCAATTGCTTATAGGAAAAAATACTAGTAATAAATTGGTACAAGCTACAGATATTAAGTTTAAATGTTTTATATGAACATTTTCTATAAGGTGATAGAAAAAAATTCATGAGAACCATTGGACATAAACAAACAAACAGCTGTTCTTCAGATTATTAATAAAAGAATACATAAAGAAAGTAAAAAGAACAACAAATAGATTTATAGAATGCTAAGTGAAAGATTTTAATATTTATTTACAGGAAGTGAACAAATTTAGGTGTTAAAAATAAATTAGCAATATATCAAATATTAAAAAAATGTAATTAAAACAAGAACTGAGAATGATGTAGTTAATATAGACGAAAAGGTCATCACGTTCCTGGAGTCAAAAAGCATGAAATCACTAAGGCGTACACAATTAAACACGTAAATCGTTTCCCTCGAATGCAACATCACTATACTAAAAAGGATGTAAAGACAGAGTATCTAACCCCCAATCATCTTAACCTTCAAGAATGTGATATGATGTTGACAAATACACAGAGAACAGTATATATCCTGAAAAAAAAATTGTTTTACAGAAAATTTTTATTATAAATTAAATTATTTTTTCATTTACTTAGAAAAGACGTTTGTGATCAGTGCCATACATTTGAAAAATTTGAATCATAGAAGTCTCGACTTCAAAAATCTGCTGATTTTGCGATGACGAGTTTAACCAGTAGACTAACACGACGGATTATTTAATATGTATATTTTCGCATGTCCGCGGCTCGATCAGAATATTGAGAGATTGACAATTGAGAATTTTTAAATAATTACAATTTATTACTTTAAGAAAACAAAAAAAACAAATCAATAATAAAACAAATAATAAAAATAGTATAGTAATCACAACCACAATAATAATAATAATAATAAGAGACAATAAAAACAATCTCACAATAATAATTAGAATAATGACAATAATGGCAACAGTAAAAAATGATAATATTAAATGTCAATAACAAACAAATTATCATAAATGTCAGTAATAATAATAATGCACAGAGGTTACATACAAAACAGAATTTAAAGTAATCCTCAGGATTTATTCACAGGTAGATAAATATTGAGAGCCAGAATTCAGTTCCATTGACAAAAGACATAGCATGAACGATGATAGTCTTAATACTTTAAATCACTAGTCTTGTATTAATAACAAAAGTACAATAGATAAGACAAATATAAAGTTCTTTCCCCGCAAATACCTTTGCTGTTCACAAATAAAACTACTCTAACAATTTATGAAAGAAATTTAGTATATAATCTCTTTCACTTATAGTCCTACAGTATTCACCGAACCATTTATTTTTTTTGTGTACCGGATTAGTTATGACACCACCTTAATTGTGCCGACGTAGTTCACTTTGAAATTCGTTCCTTCACTGACCTCCTCGCAGAATCATATCATAACATCTCGCTGAGACTGATTCGCAGGACTCGCATCTCGCAGACTCTCCTCGCGGAACTGACTGTTAACTGGTCTTTCCCGGAGTATTTAAACTCCTAACCTCTTTACTTGCTGGACCGGACCAAACATGAAGTGTGAGCGCGATCGACCGAGCCCTTTTGTTGTCATGCATTTCTAACCTTGGTCCGGTAAATCTTCTCAAGGAACGATCGTTTGTTTAGTGTATCGGTGGAAAATATTACAAAAGACGATTGATAAATGGACCTGTTATCTTTACTAAAAGGGTTTCTTTTAGTAGTAGCTTTCTTTAGTAGTAGATAGGTTTCTTTTGAATAGCTTGAAAATTGGATATCTTCTTGTTACAGTAATATTAAACGGATAAATTAATAATTTATCCATTATTTCTTAATTTATTTCGTATAAAAAATGTGTTCGGGAGTTTTTTATGCAAAATTGTCTTAGTTTTCTATCGGTGGTATTTATTTTTACATAAGATTAAAAATAAACTAAATATTGACGGGAAACTAGATATATTTTTTAAAGACTTTTTTTCACAAAAAGCAAAAAATTTACAAAATCAATCAAATCTAAGATTCTAAGTTGTAATCTAAGTTGTAAAATTAAAGTCACTGAAAAACAATCTTCGCCTCATTAAAGTAAATATTTTACCTTACAAATAACAATTAAAATATTTTTATATTTGAAAAAATAGAATTAATAATGACTCTGGTTTTAAGCGTTAGACAAGGTACAAAACACGCTTTTTCTAAAAAAAATGTAATTTTCAAATGTTGATAAATTAACAATTAAATAAGATATAGAGATATCCCGTTTGTAATGAGTAGATAATAAGCTCCAGAACAGAATGCTAAATTGACTTTTTCATTTTTTGCAGTTTGTTTATTGTTATTGGCGTTTTATCAACGACTTGCAGATTTTCACAGTAGATCCGAATTAATGGGCGATAAAAAATTAAAAATACTTCGAAAATTTGACTAATTTACAGTCTTTTATCTTATGAATCCGTACCTTTTTGAATTGTTTAATTATCTCTAATGGGAACAAAGTTATGAAAGTTTATTCATTGCGCCCTCTCGATTTACGCTACCTATGTATGATAGCTATAGCGCGATTTTGGTTATTTTGAAAAATTCGCTACTGCTCATAGTTTTGCTCGTAGAAAAAAGTACCTGCAAAGTTTTATACGCGAAAATTCCTCAGCTACCTATTGGTGCATATTATTTTTACATTCGATTACAAATAAAGCCGCTATTTGCGAAAAACTAAAATTTTTCCTTAAGTTATTAAACTAAATAGTTAATCTCCCATGTTCGTTAGAGCATACTTTTATTCTACATATTTTTTCAAACCCATTCCAGTAATTTATTTTCTGAAGTAAATTTTTTTGAGGTTAAAATCTCTATTGATTCAGCTATATTTTGTAATTAAATTGTCAATTTATGAAATTTATCAAGTTGCTGTTAGTAGTAGCTCCACGGAAATTATAACTTGATCACATTTTTTCAATTAAAAAGGTACAGAAAATCATCCAATTTTCTGTATCTTTTGGTCGGATGAACCAAAAACTGTTCATAAATAGAGATTAGTTTTCGTAACAATGGTTCAAATCCTCGTTCCCGGATGCATTTTACTCACCCCTAAACCATTTTTTTTTAATTTGCTTTTCTGTAACTTACAATGTTTTTTTTTCAAGTTTATCCTCAACTATTGCATCCTTAATTTAACATACATCCTGAAATTGCCGACTGAGAAAGTTTGCATAATTACTAAGGTCAGGTGACAATACGATATTCCACCATTACTTTTGCAAACATTCCCTCATATGGGGGTAAAATAAAACATCACTATGCAAAAACTTCGCTATTTTGTTACTTTGGATAGTAAATATTTGATTGAAAATTTGTTTGATATTTTATAAATATATTAGAAGTCTTTCAAAATCGAAATTAACCTACGAATAAACTCATGCAATATATGATAATAATTTGATTAAAGTATGACTAAAATGTGTAAAGCAACTTTTTAAAAATGTTTGTAATTTTTGGATATTTTTAGTCCAGTCGATTGCAATCAAAAGGGGTGGTGCACAACTAGATATTACAACAATCCTAAGTCCCAAATTTCATCATCATACGGCTAATCATTTTTGAGTTATGCGTACGTACAGACGTGACGTGAAACTAGTCAAAATGGATTCAGGTATGGTCAGAATGGATATTTCCGTTGAAATCTGAAATTTTTCGCGATCACAATACTTCCTTTACTTCGTAAAATAAAATAAAAATGAAAACTTTTTGGGAAAAGAAAAAGAAGTTAAAACTATGTAAATGTGATCCGTGTAGTCGGAACAAAAAGAAAAAAATAATTGAATAATTTTACCCCACAACTAAAAACGTTGATATTTTTTCAATCTCCTGTTTCAACTTGTGTCAAGCAATTTTTGATTATTTTATTTTTCTTTAAATCAAACGCTATTAAGGTTTTTTCAAACGCTATTAACATTCATTTTCAACTATAACAAGAAGGTTTTTTAAATTTTAACCTTTTGACCATTTTAAAATATGGTCTGTTTTTTACTACTTTCTGCGTAGAAAGAATTTATTTATAAAAAAAAAAAAAAAAAAACAAGGACAGAAGTAGGAATATCATAGAACAGGAGTAATAGTACACTCTTAGATACATACTTATCGTAAAACTCGACAAAAATATGATTTTATGCAAATAAAAATTGTAATGTTTCGCAACAATTAGTAACATTATGTGATATTGAAAATAATAATATAAAGATACAGAGTAAACATAACTGTGCAAGAGTCATTATTTGCACAATTTACAGCCGTTACTCCTTTGTTTACTTTAAGATCAGTAGCTCTTTTTATAGCTTTCTGCAAGGATTTTATTAGGTAAGCATACCATTACAAGTCCGTTTCATCGATTTAATAAATCTGATCAGACGTTTAAACTTTTTTCATCAAATGATTTATTATAGAAATTACTAATATACCCACACGATGTTAGGAAATAAGTAGCTGTTGAATCATCATTCTTAACCTGACCACGTGACAAATTATCTCACAACTTGTGGGAACGAAGCCAGTGTACTTTACAAGTATAATCAAAGGTACTTATAAAATACATTTGATTTGTCTTTTATTCGTATCCTTCGTTTAAAATACGGCAACCATTAAAAAAAAAGTATTTAATAACCCATAGAAAGTAGGTTTTATTCATATTTTATATAAAATTTCTGTAATATGAGATAATCACTAACAGAGTTCCGGGTAACTGAGCGATAACCGATGTGTTAATATAAATCCTCGTAAAAGTTATATTTCCGAAAATGACAACATTAATTTCCCAAGGTTATTAGCTAATTTTTTTCTATTAAATTCTTTTATAATTTTATGATTGGTTCAAATAGTTAAAATACGAAATAAAAAAAATAAGTTAATTCTAACGCATAGTTGCTTTAATATTATAATAAATTAATAATAAAAAACGACAAAACCATGCTTAAGAAAAAAAAATTATTACACTTATTTTTTCTATAAAGGAATTTTGCATTGTTTTCGTTGGCTACTTCTACAGTATTGGTAAAATTCGTAGTAGAATCTTCTATCCTTTATTCCGTCCTTTCTGCTTAAGAATTCCATTCTCATGGTATCTTCCACTAAATTACCCAATTAGGCTAAATTTCCTATATTGTATCTTTCTTTAAGAATAATTTTAGACGCATCATTTCATTTGTTACAGAAGTTTGCGCATTTTTTGTTAAATCATTATTTTTACTGCTTTTTAAAGAAAAGGTACGGTATTGCTTTTGATCGCATGATGAGATTTTGAGGAGTGAAAATTAATTTTCTTTGCGTTTTGAGGTATAAGAAATACGAAAAAATTCACTTAAAATGAGGCGTTTCCTTATATATATATTTATATTATAGTATTTCCTCTTTAAAATATTTATTAAATATAAATAGTATAAATATATATATATATATATATATATATATATATATATATATATATATATATATATATACTAGCTTCCCGTCGCAATTTCGCCCGCGCTTTATGGTTACTTACGTTTCCCGTAGAGGGCAATCTTTTTATTTTATGTTTTTTAATCAAGTAATCGGAGGAAGGTGCAGCCAGTCATGCATATAATAACGGTGAGAATGGCTGTGTTGGTTGAACCACAGCGCATATAAGCCACAGTGTCGGTTGAGCCACAGCGCCGGATAATTTCGCACCCCTTAAATAAATCGGAATTTAAAAAAACCGAAAATGGGTTTTAAATATTTATCTGAAGAATATTTGCTAGCCCAAATCTATAATATCATTACTATTGTTGGGATTGGTAAAATTTACAATCATTGATCAAAATTTGTTTTACCTTTATTCATCCACTTTCAAGGTAGAATTTCAAAAATCTAAAAATTGGTTTATTGAAATGAAGACTAACCAAAAATCAAGCCGATTTCTTCATTTTTTACCGAGAAATTAAAAAAATAACAGGTGTCTAAAAAAATTAAAAAAAAACCATTTTAACCCTTGGAATTCGGAATTTCAAAAATCTAGAAATCGGTTTTTAGATATTCGTAATCATTCAGTTCAAACCCAGCTCACACAGTAGTAGAAAGTTCACAATTAAATAATGTTTGTGCTTCAATCGGCAAATCCGACACACACACACACACACACACACACACACACACACACACACACACACACACACACACACACACACACACACACACACACACACACACACACACACACAAACACACACACACACACACACACACACACACACACACACAGATATATATATAATTTTTTTTGTCGAAATTTTTCGAGATGACATATACGCCAAGAAACATGGGTAAAAATTTGGATGCGATTGATTATGAGGTAGTTATCACGAACAAACAGAAGCCCTCTTCCTCTTTATAATATATATATATATATATATATATATATATATATATACTAGCACACCCGGAATTGCTTTGCTATTACAAGATTTAAGTATATATATGGATTAAATGAACACAACTAAAAGTTTGAAAAAACATTACGGAACTTCACAAAATTTCACCTTTCCGCCATTTCCCCTTTCACTCTCACCACTTTCCCCTTTTCCTTTCCTTCCACCATTTATCTTTCTCTTATTTATCTTCCCCTTCCTCTTTTCCCCTTCCCAATGTTATATTTTCCCTTTTCATTAACATTTTCCCCTTCTTCCCTTTTACCTTTTTCGATTTTCCCTCTTTCTTTTTTCTGATTTTTCCCTTTCTTTCTTTTTCCCCGCGCGTAAATCGGTCCAGAAGCTTTTTAGTCTATAGTGGACACACATATCGGAAACATTGAAATGAAAATGTAAAATATTTAGTATAGCTTGTGTTGCTTTTACGTACAACAGATAGCGATGTTTTTTTTAAAAAAAACATGTTTTTACCTGTGACAGGTGTGACATCTTAGGAATATAGAACCACACGCATATTTGAGTGCAACGTTGTGTCAAAATTTCAAAGCAATCGGCGGTGAAGAACTTTCGGAGATTTAACATTTTTAAGAAACGAACATTTATAAATATATATATATATATATATATATATATAGTAGTATATTTGAAGTTGAGCAAATGAAAAATTGATGAAAATTGATTGAGTCGTTATTGAGTTACGCTCAATTTAAGGTTGAAAAAATTTGAGCGGGGAAAATTAGAAGCGCGGTTCGTTATGTTGCTGTAAATTGGAACTTTGACGTCACTTTATCTACTGCAATATTATTAATATAGCAATATTATTTGGCGTATTCAGGTAAGTAAACCATCATGACCTTTGAGGATCATGATGGTTGGTATGTGTTTAAGTGGTAAAAAAGGAAACAAAATAAAATAACGAAAAGTTGATATTCTTGGACAGAAATTCAAGAATTTTTTTCAATATTTTTAAAAGTTAAATATTGTTAAAATATTTAACGAGTATTATTTAACGTCTCGTTGTTCATTTTATGAACAATATTTCTGTGTAACTCACGTGTCTATGAACGACATAGTAGTAAAATATACATAATTTTAATCAAAACATAATTATCTATTTATGTTCCACCTGATAATAAAATAAAACGAAATAGCATTTTATCAGGAACTGCTTTATACAGAGTTCCACGGAGAAACGTTCAGGACATGTTCAACTAGTGAAATAATGAAAAATGTTTAAATAAAAATAGGTTCGGAAGCGCTTTGTTTTCGAGTTACGGCTAGCGAAAGATTTTACCCAGATATCAGCTCTTCTAAAAAAAAGAAGTCTTACTGTAATTTTTGGAACCCAAATTAAGGAGTAAAATTGATGGTTTCTTACGAAATTTGAACATTAAAATAGGGTAAAATAGGTATTAAGAGCTGTAACTCAAGTAGTTTTTAAGATATCCTACGTAAAACATAAAATTCGGTGTCGAAAAACAAGTTTTTTAGGTTTGTAGTTTCAGTTGCTTTGTTAAATGACTAATAAATGCGGAAGATTTAATAACAAAACTAGTAGAGAATTTAATTATGAGAAAATTAATGAAATTACAGTCAATAAAAAGTAAATAGAATCGTTTAAAAATCTGTAGAATCTTATAAAAAGTCTTGTATCTAATAAACGTTCTTTTTAAAAATTCTTCAGCATTTATGAACGAAAGGGCCATTTGCAAAGTTTACGATTCCTGTTGAACGACAAGTAATTAATCGTTTTAATGATAAATGTCGTAGCCCAGCTACTAGCGTAAAGCGAATTTCATGTCGCACTGGTTTGTCAAAAAATAAAGCGTGGCGCATCCTACGGAAAGATAATCTTTATCCATTCCGCCTGCAGAAGATTACTCCTAGCAGTTAAACTTCTTTCACTGGCTTACAGAAAATGCTGATAAGATAAATTCAATTCTATTTATTGATTAAGCCACTTTTACGAGAAACGGACTCTTCAATTAAAAAAATAATCATTTATGGAGCGAAGAAACTCCACATGGTATTATGGAAAGTAGTTTCCAGCATAGATTTCACATTAATGTTTGGTGTCCCATTATTTATGACAAAATTCTGTGACCATTTGTTTTCAATGAAAACCACGAATTTGGTTACTTACTTTGTGTCCCAAAAATTACAGTAGGGCTTCTTTTTATAAGAAGAGCTGAAATCCGGGCGAAATCGTTTGCTAGCCGTAACTCGAAAACAAAGTCCTTTTCAAACAAATGTTTATATGAACTTTTTTCATTTTTTCAACTTAAAACGTATCCTGAACATATCTCAGTTTCTTGGTGGGACACTTTGTATATTACATATACAGCTACTTTTTAGGATTAATATTCGTTCAGCTATATTAACAGTTTTATAACGATTATTAATCGTTATAAAACTTTTAATAATGAAGATAACAGTTTTATAACGATTATTAATCGTTATAAAACTGTTGTTAATCGTGTTTTTTATGATCAAAAAATGAATTATGATAATTTGTTTTTTTTAGATGTGTTTATTAGAATTTTGTACTTTTTTTTGTTACCCAACTTAAGTCAAAAATTGTTTTCGACTTATCGTTATCAGTAATATAAATATTTTAAATTAAAATAATATTGATAACCATTTTGTAATGTTATAATCTCGGGAGCATTAGAGACCAGGTTGATCGGAGATACGGGAAGAGAAAATTTACCGGTAACTAATGCTTTCCATGCGGCATTCGTCAACACAAACGATGGTACCGACCTCGCGCAGATTCTGGTTGATGTATTTACAAAAATCATGGCAGCTAACGGAGGCTGCTTTGGGGAAACACAGGCGGAAATATATGTACACGACGTGGCAACATATGTCCGTAAGATCCTACAATGTGGAGCGAGGAGGAATGGGCGGCATCGGAAGGTAGACTACCAGAGGCGTGGAGCAGTCCTGAACCGAGAGAGGACACAAATAAGACGCAGACAGTAGCAGTAAAGTCGGCAACATCTTACGCAGACCTGCTGAAGTCAGTCAGAAACGCAGTCGTGATTCCGAAAACGACAGAAATATTGTCCATAATGAAGAACGGAGAAAATATGGAGATCAGGGTCAGGGAGATGAAGCACGCTGCCGGAATACTTAAACAGGCACTAACCTCAGTTGTACAGAAGGGGAGTGTCCTAACCAAATCCAAGATTTACAATAGGAATAAGAGATTTGGAGGAATACATAGAACCTGAAGTGGACTCGTTTCGGCCATTGGGGAGCCGCTACCGGAGAACTTAAAGATGACAGTTAGGCCCAGATATGGAGGGTCCGGAGTGGCAACGTGCCGGATACCGGTAGCCCAAGCCACATTGATCGTAGAGAAGGGCAGGATTAAAATAGGAATGGTCTTCTGCAGGATTGATATTGTAGATCTGCCCAAACGCTGTTTCCGTTGTCTGGAGACGGGACATATTGCGAGGCACTGCAAGAGTGAAGACAGAGCGGGTGCCTGCTTCAACTGGGGAGGAGCAGGACACCCTGCTGCTGAATGCAATGGGAAGCCGCAGCGCATGACCTGTATTAAAGAGGGGCACCGTACGGGGGTGTAGGATGCCTTAAAAGAGCCATAGAAGGGCACAGTAAAGAGAACCGGGCAGAATAAAGACCGCTAATGCAGATCAGATTAATACAAATCACGCGACCCTCGCACAGGACGTGCTAGCAGGTATGTCTACGAGGTGGGCGCAAACGTAGTTCTCATCTCGGAACCCTATGGTCCGCGCCCTCGCCCGGGGTGGATTTTATCTAGAGACGGAAACGCGGCCATTTGGACACGCAATCAACTCCCAGTAAGGGAGGTATATCAGGGAGATGGTTTCGTCTGGGCAAGGATTGGCGAGGTATATTCCTGTTACATCTCGCCCAACATCATCATGGAAAGATACAGTGATGTGCTCCAGTCAATTACACGTGATATAGCTGAAAGGCGGCCAACACTTCTAGCGGGGGATTTCAATGCTTGGTCAACCACCTGGGGCTCGATCAGGACTAATGGCCGCGGCGTCATACTGGCGGATATGGCTGCAGCACTGGATCTAATCTGCCTAAACACAGGCAACACTCACACCTTTAGGAGGGGTGCTACTGGTACAGTTGTAGATGTGTCTTTTGCCACCCCAGACCTGGCGCCCAGGATCCAAGAATGGAGAGTGTGGGAAGAATACATTGCTAGTGATCATCAGGCTATCGTTATGATGATCGCTGGCGGTGAACGTGGAAGAGGCCAACGAGGACTGGAGCACTAGGAACCTGGATCAGGCAGCATTCGCAGAGGGACTTGATCTAAGAACAGTTGGGAGACTCCTGCGGCCGAAGAGAAGGCTGTACGCCTAGTGGACTGACTGCGGGAGGCCTGCGACAGGTTACTACCGAGAGGACATCAGATAAAACATCACCCCCCGGCGTATTGGTGGAACCCGTAGAGAAGCGCAAAAAGGAAGGAATGTCACCATCTCAAGAGACTAACAACGAGGGCATATCATTGCGGCACAATATAAAATTTGCAAGAAAGAACTAAATAAGCTAATAAGGGAGTCGAAAAGAGAATTTTGGAGAAAATTCCTGGCCGAAGAAGACAATCACCCGTGGGGAAAATCCTATAAGCTTCTCGTGAGAAGCGCGTTAAAATCCAGAGCTCCTGCTTCACAGGAGGAATCGGAGGTTAGACGCATTATAGAGGGCCTCTTCCCACATGGGGATGCACTGACGGAAGATATCGAGACAGAAACGGAACTCCCGATGCCGTTCACCGATTCCGAACTCGCGGCGGCAGTTGCCCGCATGTCAGCGGACATATCTTCTGGTCCAGATCATCTACCCAACTTAGTTGTAAAAGTGGCGGCCCTGGCTCGGTCCGATACGATATTGGACGTATACAACGTCTGCCTAAGGGAGGGCATTTTCCCAGGAAAATGGAGAACATAGAGACTAGTCCTTGTGCCTGGTCAAAGCCTGGAAAGGACCTAGAGCTGCCCTCATCAGACAGACCTCTCGTCATGATCGACGCTCTAGCCAAGCTGTTTGATCGGATGATTCAGCGGAGTTTAGAAGATTCTTCCGCTCTTTTTACCCCAAGAGGACTAGGCTTCGATCGATGGCTTAAAAACTTCCCTGGGATTAATCGAATTTACACTGGAAATTCTATTAATCCTTGGAAATTCTGATTAATTCGCACTCGGTCGGTTGGCTCTCACATACCAACAAAAACTTGAAGGCTTTATATATAAAATTTTACTAAGACTTTATTTTTTATTTTCTATTTCTACTGTGTAAGATGCAATCTCTTCAACTTGTGATTCGTAAGAAACCTTATGCCCTAATAATATAAGGACGATATCGTAAATGAAGTGTAATCGTGTATAGACTCAGGCCGACCAATCCTGAGATATGTGGTTAACTGAACCCCAAGCACCAAGTTGCACTGATATCAATATATGCACTACACAGTATTATTATACGTATAGAATATACTCGTGTATATTACTATGTAGTATTAGTGTATAGAAATAAATATTATTATGTTTACCGATATAGATATAAATGATATGACTGAAAGTTTTATTGAATTTGAACTAGTAGTATTTTAAAAAAATTTAACACTAAGAATTATGATAATGCTAACATTGAAAGCGTGTTTGAAGTGCTTTTAATTAAACAGAGAGAAATACATAACAAGATCTCTGATAAAGATGTCACAAAAACAACACAAAAGGTGTGTGTATGTGTGTGTGTGTTTACGAGGTCAAATGTGAGTCTAAAATGACAAGCAGTTAGAATTTTAATTAGATGTTTTATTTAAAATAAATAAATAAATAAATATATATATATATAAAATCTTCTTTTTTTTAAATTTAGAAGGTAAAAATACATAATTTTAATATTAAAAATAAAACAAATGTGACAGAATGCTAACAACTAAATGAATAATTAAAAAAAAATGTATTTACCATAATTTTTCTTTAATTCTATAATAAAAATAAAACGAAAATATTGGTTTTTTAAAAAAAATATTTTAAGCTATTTTTTACGCTTCTTTATTATGATTACATTTTTATGTAATTTTATTCTACGTATCAAAAATACTTTTTGTTTATTTTACTTTGTCATCTACCAGATGTTTGAGAAGGAGTTGTTAATCACATATTGTAATGTATTTTATTTTACTTTTTTATGTTTTATTATATAATAATTACATAAAACCTAAAATTACATACTTTATTTCTAGTTAATGAATAGAAAAAATGGTATTAAATTCAAATAAAGTACGTTAACATTAGATATTTAAAAATAATATAAACTTTATCGTTTTTAAGATGAAATGAATGCTAACTAATTTCATTGTATTTTGTTATATCATTCTCTTTTAATGTTAATATGTAGAGATTAGCTTCCTTGAAACATATTATATTTAATATTAGCTGGAATGTAATCAAAAAATTATATATTACCAGTATTTACATTACGTAATAAACTAATAATAAATCGTTTAATTTAAGTAACCTCAGAATGAAATTTAAATAAATTCAAATAAATATGTTTTTCGTTGTGTATTTTTTTACTAGAAAAAATAATTTTTCGTATCACATGATTACAGTTTGGCGGCATTCATAGACATCCAGCAGGCCTTTGACAAGGTATGGTTGTTTTGGCTTGCTCTATAAATTAAAATTGAAACTACCTCAACCATTCTATCTTGTCTTACGGAATTATCTTGAGATACGTTTCTCTCAGATAAGATGTAATGATGAGTTATCGAGAATCTTCGATATCGGAACTCGGGGCTCTGTACTAGGTCTTGTGCTCTATTCAATATACACTGCGGTCGTTCCAACCCTGGAAAGTTGCATAGCCGCCACATTTGCCGATGACATTGCTATCTTTGTCGTTCATGAAGAGCCTAAACTAACCTTGCGGGAGCTGCAAACGGCACCTTGTCTGCGCATGGCAGAATGAAATTGAGGATTAAAGTTAATAAGGATAACTCGAGACATGTCACATTCTCCAAGAGAAGGGGTGACTCCCAGGATGAACAGGATGGAGTCTTGATCCAACAAACAGACAATATGCGGTACCTAGAACTGCATCTAGGTCAGCGTTTGACCTGGAAGTATCACGTAAGGATGAAAAGAAAACAACTGAATGCGAAGTACAGGGAACTGCATCGGCTGCTGCGGAGAAACTAACACTACACGTTGTCCAATAAAGTTCTGATTTACAAAGTTATTCTACAACCAATCTGGATTTATGGTGTGGAGTTGTGAGGGACAGCAAATAATAGTAAAGTAGATATCATACAACGTTTCCAAAGCAAGGTAACGAGAACAATTGCAGAAGCGCTATGGTTCACACGGAATGATGAGATTTTTCTGATATGAGTTTTTTCTGTTTTACCTTTGGACCACCGTACGTAAAAACGATCAGGTGTATGATGTTGAAATTTTGGATTTAGGGCTGTTGTAACATCTAGTTGTAACCTCCCCTTTTGATTGCAATCAACTGGACTCAAAGTGTCCAAAACGTTTGATTTTGAACTTGTTCTTAACTAGAGTAATAAGACCTCATTAAGAGCTTTTCAATGATATATCATAAGTGGTAGTTATTTTCATTGACTCCAGAGTAATAGCCAACCCACCGGGTTGGTCTAGTGGTTAACGCGTCTTCCCAAATCAGCTGATTTAGAAATCGAGAGTTCCAGCGTTCAAGTCCTAGTAAAGCCAGTTATTTTTACACGGATTTAAATACTAGATCGTGGATACCGGTGTTCTTTGGTGGTTGGGTTTCAATTAACCACACATCTCAGGAACGGTCGAACTGAGAATGTACAAGACTACACTTCATTTACACTCATACATATCATCCTCATTCATCCTCTGAAGAATTATCTAAACGGTAGTTACCGGAGGCTAAACAGGAAAAAGAAAGAAAGAGTAACAGCCAAATGAAATTTTAATTAATGAAATATTTGGATGTTACAAGGGGAAGGCAAATCGATTCAAAACAGACTTCATCTCCTTTTCTTTAACTTTTTTTAAATTTAAATATATTGATTTATTAATAATGATTAACCTCTGATTGTAAAAAAAATTACCATAAATAATAATTCAATAATAACAATAAAAAAATATATATATATTTATGTATATGAAAAAATATCATTAGTTATTAATGAAATAAAATTTTATGTAATTTTCATTAAAAAAAAAAAAAAAAAGAAAAAAAGTGTATAGTAACTCATTAGGCGTACAAGGAATTCGTGTAGTGTCCTAATCAGATTTTTTATATTTACTTCTTTTTTCGGAGCGCAGCCGTTTATCTTATATCAAATTTTTTTCCCGTGCACTTTCTTCCTTCATCTACAGAAACTTTTTCATTACTTTTTATCTAAATTTATCTAAATTTCATTTTATTCAAATAGACATCCACTTTTATTCTTAGATTTTTGAAGTTCCTCTTTCATATGCATTACGTATCCCGTTTGACTTTTTAGTTTCCAAAATTTTTTTTGAAAATTCTATTTATTTAGTATATTTTGAGTTCATTCAGATCATATGTCAAAAGGAAATACTTATTTTATTACTAGAATTAATAAATTCTTCCTCATAAAACAAAACGTCCTATAACTCATGAACCGTCCCTGACCTAAACAAATTATTCTTATTATGCGAAGCACTTGATAATTGTTGCAGAAAATTATTCTAAATGACTTTAATGTCACTAAATTATATCTATACCTACATTTAGATATATGTGTGTTTGTGTGTAAATATATATATATATATATATATATAGACTCACTTGCAATTTTAAGTTAAATAGTGAAAGTATCTAAAATGCAGATATAAAATATTTTATCGCCTACATTTTATATTTAAATGTGAAAAATAATGCATAATCACCAAAAAAATTACGTATTCATCGAGTTTAACCTACTTTTTTGTACTCTGTACATTGTATTTGTATTGTAACTTTGTTCATTTGTGTGTTTGTGTGTCTTACATCTCATGTAAAATTTATTTTAAAAACGAAGCAATAAACACTTTTACGATATTTTTGTAATCATTATTTCTTAATTTTACTTTTTTTTTATTTATTTAATTTTTCACTTATAACAAACTAAAATATTTTTATCTACCGAGCAGTCAAGTCGTGATTATTTTGATTTTATAATAATAATTTTAATTGCAAATTAAGATATTCAGTACGTATAGAAATCTATGTTTGAATGTATATTTTTTAAGTTGTATTTGACTTGTGGTTAGTTATTTTTTCTCTTTATTTATCTTCAATTTTATATATTGTTGATTAGTTTTAAAACTAAAGATAATTATTAATGTTCTTTTTTTACTAAATCAAGTAAAATAGGCTAATTAGTTTTTATTTCATAAGAAAAAAATAATACAAATACACAAACATAAGTATACATAATTTTTTTAATTTTATTATATTAACACAAAATAAAACCCCGAAAAAGAATCTGAATTTTATTAGACCACGTTGAATTTGAATTATTATTTTCATAATTCATTTCTTTACTTTTTACCTCATAATTTTTTTTGTATACTTGAAGTAATTGGAAAAATAAAAACTATTTTAGATTAGTGAACTGGCTTTTAATAGAAAGACAATTTTTTCCTATCTAGGTTACTAATTATGAAAACTGGATTAAATTATATTATTACTCCAGTCTAAAAATAAATACAAATTTAAAAAAGGAACATTAAATCAAACTATAAAAATAATCTTACACTGCAGATGATTCTTTTTATGAAAAATAACAAAAAACGTGAAATATTTTTAACGTTAGCATTATTTACCGATTAGATTTTTATAGAGAGGTTTTCCAGATACTAAATAAGCACGAAACATTTGTGTAATAATAAGGTGTGGGAACCTTGCATTGTGTGAAGAACTTCTTCTTTTTTGACTGAGATTTGAACCATGAACCATTCGGATAAAACGCTACCGTTTCACCACCATATTGACAACTTTTCCTAGTTAAGTTTTATTTTAAACTGGTATATACCGAGTTTAATTTGTACATTTATTAAAATTTTTAAATAATTAAATTACCTTTAACACTATCAAAATTAGTTATAGTTAAAGGAACAACTGATAACGTAATATTTAATATAAGGTGTATTTTACATGAGTAAATTTATAAAAGATCAAATCTGAAAAGGTATCAAGATTCTTTTATTTTTACTCGACTGCCCAAAAAGGAGTGTAATGTATTTAGGATGTAAATATCTTTGTTCCACTGTAGTAGCTCAACGGCTGAACCGATTTAGATTATGATCCCGCTTTAGAATTCTTACGTTATCAAGAATGTCATAGGCTACATAAACATATATACTATTATACAAAGACGAAGAGGATTTTTATTGTTCAGTTTAAACAAAAAAACTATTCAATCAATCGCAATCAACTTTTACCAATGTTTCTTGGAATAACTGAGAAGGCTTTTTGATACATTTCATCTCGAAAAAACTCGAAGAACCAACCGATCGATTGCTTTCAAATTTTCAGGATACATTCTTATTATACCATGGAAAGTTTTAAGATAAAGACCTCAATTCCTAGAGAAAGACGGTTTCTATCCACAAGAATAAAATTTAACTTTTTATCATTAAGGTTTTCTCTTTATCAAACAATTTACCAAAATGTTGCACAAATATTTTTTACAACATTGTTTAAACCAAATTAAACATGTGTAAATCAAATCTTTAATAACTTATTCATGGAATTCAAGAAAAAATTTTTTTAATGAATGTAAATTGGTGTACCGCATTATTCATAAGTCTGTAAAACATATTAAACAATTAGATATAATAGATCATGGAACATTCTAAAGTTTTATTCCTACTACTTATAATACTATTGCATACAAATGAATTTTTCTAAAATCTGCTCGAAATCATCGCTGTATTGTTTGTGTAAGCGATTCTTATGGATTTTAACTCATATTATCCCTCACATTGAACCAATACTATAGCCGTTACTATGAAAAAGCGCGAAATTATGCCACGTACATAAAGAATGAATCTTCATTTTTCTTGTTGAATGAAAACAACGTATAATTCATTATTTCTCGATAGAAGAGATTTCATTTATTTGTTACTATATAACATTTGTTTAGTTTTTCTTATGACTGAGGCATTAAAAAGAATCTGAAATAAAAGTTGAAAATCATATGTAACCACGTAAACCTAACCTGATAATCTCTCTTCGAGATTGATTCATATCAGGTTGTTTAAAACTTTTACAGATACGACATTTAACACACCCACAAACAATAAACAAAGGTAAATTAAAAAAATTGTTTTAATACACAAATTAATGGGACAAAGTTATGTCCTTTTTCAATAATTTATAATTAGATACGAAAGATTTCTAATGCTAAGAGTGATCAGCAACTAAATACGTAAAAATACAATTTTAAAGTTTTATCACTATTTGGTAAACAATTTTAAACAGTTTTATTAACATAAATAGCTGCAGAGTCGTACCGTAGGCACGCCCTCCGCTACAACCGCTCGCCAGGGCAACCCCTGTTGCCCTGGCGAGCGGCGTCTCGGATTGGGTTTATTAAGTGTCCAAAATTGATTACCTCTTGTGTAAAAATATTTTTTTTTAATGATAAAAATTGATATAGCGAAAGTTATATAAGCGGTAACGGGTGAAGCTCTGGGTAAACTCCACAAGTCTATAAAACGGGTAGAGAAGAAGGTTAAAAAGTCTGTCTCCTTCGCTGCAGTGGCTGCCGCGCTTGTGCCAACTGCTTCAAAATTGCAATTCTTGTATAAAGAGTCACGCAAAAGTCATTATATTTTGTAGAGTAATTGTGAATATATGTGAACGAATGCTACCGAATGAGATTATTAAAGCCTAATATATCAACTATGAATAATATAAACATAAAACTGTCAAGGTCCTACACACCTCAAACAACCACTTAGAAAGATAGATATCACTAGTTATAATTACTAGTTATAAATTCTAATTCGACGATTTCAGACGAAGTATTTTATTCGTTATTTACTTGTAATATACTTATCTAAGCAGTGTGTGTATATGAGGAAGGTTATTAAAGATATATATATATATATATATATATATATATATATATATATATATACACACACACACACAAAGGTGTAAAGGATTGAAACTTGAAAATATTCAAAAACCTTTAAACAAGATACAATTGCGGAATTGGAGAGGGTCTAAACCTGTTTTAAGCTTCTTATAGATGTAATAAACACGGAATGATCTGATTAATTCTGAGTATTGTGTCATAATTTAAAAAAAAAGTCTTGCCGGTCTCCGTGGGGGAGTGGTAGGGTCTCGGTTTTTCATAAAGAGGTCTCGGGTTCGAATCCCGGTCGGTCATGGCATTTTTCATACGCTATAAATTTCCATCTTCATATTCCTATGTATAAGCTTCTGTGATGAATTAATTCGTCAATTTAAATAAATTAATATTTTACAATTCTTGTACAATATTACCCTAATTTTGACTTTCCCGTCTAGATAGCGCTATAGCCCTAGAAGGAAAAGTATGGTAGTCGATCCAATTTGGGCATACGCGGTTTTCAGCGGATCTTGATGTTTTGATACCTAAGGATCCCAAAAAACCGGATGGAAACTTTCCGTATGTTCGTATGCACTTGTGTGTGCCCGATGTTTCACACCTTATATTTCCAAAACTACTAACCGATTTTGACCAAACTAGATCAGATTACTTCTACATAAGGTGCATTGATGCCATTACATTTCGAACTTAAAAGGTCAAGGGTGTGAGGTTGTAGAGCAAGGTAACTCTCAATATCTCGAAATTTTGTCTATTTAAGGTCATATTTAACTTAGGCACGTTTGTTAACAATTAAAAAATAACATTATTTGCAAAAAAACAAATATTTAAAAATCGCAACCCCACCCCAAAAATGCTGTTGTAGTGGTCTGCTATGTTACGACGTCACAGTATAAAAAAATATCTGGCTGGGTCCCGAACTCGATCTCCCGGTTGACACAGTATCTGGTGAGTAAGCTTCGCGGCTATACCAGTCTATCGACCGTATAAGTGAAATTTGTTCTGTGAAAGTTGTGAAATTAATTAATTTAGTTATAACTAAATTAATTAATTTCACAAACGTCGCCGATAGTACCGCCACCGGGCGTGGCGGTACAAAAAATATGATATTCGAAAAAATATGATATTTAAATAAAATGATAAATATTTTTAATTAAGTCGTGTGTGTATATGTGTGTAAGCAATGCATCATAAACAACCTACAGTTTTAGGACAAAACCTACAAAGCCAACAACGCGGTTTTAGCCGCGTAACGGGAAAGCCCTACACTGTGTTGTCAACTATTTTCCACGCAGGCTTACTCATATAATAGATTAATTCCTGAAAAAGTTGAATTGGGAAGTTCCATTACTAAATCATATTTTCTCCAATAAAATTTTGAAATGTCATTATTAATTTTTGTATTTTCAATTTTTAGAAGATTGGAAACCTATTATATACGAAAAAAGGAGGCTAAAACGGATCTTGAGTGTTATCATTAATCTAGTATCTATTTATAGAAGAAAATTTCACAATTAACCTCTCTCTCTGTCTTTTTATGTTTAGCATCCGGAACCACCGTAAGGTATTACTTCAAAGGATGAATGAAGATGATATGTATGAATGTAAATAAAGTGTAGTCTTGTTTAGCCTCACGTCGACCATTTCTGAGATGTGTAGTTAATTGAAAACCAACCACCAAAGAACACTGGTATCCACGATCTAGTATTTAAATCCGTACAATAGTAACTTCCTTTACCAGGATTTGAACGCTGGTACTCTTGACTTCGAAATCAGCTAGTTGATTTGCGAAGACGCGTTCATCACTAGACCAACCCTGTGGGGTTTTTCATAATTAATCTAAAATCATATTACTGCATTGTATTTTAACTCAAAAAAATTACTTTATTAATTTTTTAAGGTTGATCTACTCATATTATACCTTATATAAATAGTTTTTCCAAAATATACCTTACACGCATAATACTTTACAGTTCGAATCAATTAATTTTTTTTTTATAATAGTTTATATGACGTTACAAAAATTATTGATTTCTTTTCTAAACCCATTTTGAAAAAGAGGCCTAAAAGATAATATTTTACATTAAAAATTGATTAGCCAACATATGAGAAGCGTTTAATAGATAATCTTTTATTTTTAAAAAGCTTAAAATAAAAAATATTTATTTAACAGCACTAATGTAATATTTGTAATAACAATTTTTCTTGAAATAATGTAATAACTGAATATTTAAAATGTTATTTAATTTAGTTTTACTTTAATGAAAAAATAAATAATTTAAGATATTTCGTAAAATTTGTTTACTATATTACACGTTATTATTTAATTTATTGCTGTAATACTATTTGCTACCTTATTTACTTAAAAAAAAATATATATATTTGTTTGTTTATTGCACTTCACACATTTATTGAAGAAAAAAATTCCTTTATACATAAAAAAAGCTGGCAAAGGTACAGCTAAATATTTCTCGGAATTTGCATTATTAACTATAAGAATTTTCGTGGAAACAATATTAAAAATTATTACTTTTATGATTTCATTTTCAAGTATTCTTTATTTATTTATTATGTTTTTATGAAATAAAAATGATTTTATAAATCAAAGTTACAATAATTGGATAAATATAATTATTTCTTAAGCTAATCTGCTAAAAAATATTATAGGCTGCATTCAAATAAAATAATTTGAAAAAGAAATTAATAAAATCATCATGAAAGTTAAAACAAAAAATTGTACTGTTTTAAATAAATTTAATTTAAATATATTTAATCTTGCAATGACTTCAAAAAATAAAAATTAAAAATATTTTTTTGTCTCACAAATCGTGTAGTTGCACTCGGTTCCGATAAGTAAACTGCACAAATCAATTGCATCAAAAGAGGGTTCAAGCAAGCCCCCTCAATAAAACCCTACATATATATATATATATATATATATATATATATAAACTACATATACATAAAAAGTCTACATAAATAAATACGCTTTCATTAATTGTGATCACGAAGATTTTAAGAGATCAAAATAGTCTAATGAAAAACCAAACCAAAACAGATTTCACGACATTATTAAAAAAAAATAAATAGAAATAAGCAAAATATTAGCAAAAAATAATAACAAAATAGTAGAAAGATATAAAAGGGCGCTAGCTCCTCAATAAAGCTTAGTAAAGAATTTTTCACTTGTCTAATACCGATCCAGTTCAAGTGTCACTCAGATATCCCAAGTCCAGCACGTGTTGATGTTTCAGTCGCCGGACATCACTGTTTTCTTGGAGATTAACTGCTAGAAAGTTTAGAAGACTATCTAATCGCTGTCTGTAATTTAAACCAAACCGTTTGATATCGTCACAAACGTAAGGCAATCCAAGATAGTCGTGCATTTCCTTAATAATAATTGGAAATTTACTTTAGTTTCTAGTCAGTTAAGTGAAATACAAGAGATATTAAACCCAAAATGTTACATTTAAACTACAACCAAAAATATTTAATAACAGACATCATTACTTTTATAAAAATCGACGTGAAAGTAATGTCTAGTTAATTGTACGTATACTACACAGTAATTTATGCATAAGGATTAAAACAAACGTACGATATTATAATTATATAAAAAGCTGACAATACAGATGTAGGACTTAAGTAGGATAGAATATTAGTAGGACATTGTAGAATATTAGCCGCGTGACGGGAAAGTCCTACAATATTGTTTCTGATGCACGGCTTACACATAAACCTTAGTTTAAAATATTTATTTAAATATAATATTCTTTCGTTTATTTAATTCAATCATTTTAACTAAAGCACGCGCGCATACCGTATTTAATTCTCGTGTGTGTGGTGGTACTAGTGATGACGGTCGACACTAAATACACTAATGTAATTTCACAACTTACATAGAACAAATTTCGCTTGTACGGTTGCCAGCCTTAATGTACCAAGCACCGAGTCAACCGGTCGATCGAGTTCAAAACCCAGAAAGACTGAATTAATCTTTTAAACTTTATATATTAATCATTTATTTAATTCTGCCACTCACCTATGAAATCAAAACATAGCGGACAACTACAACAGCATTTTCTGGGTTGGGAGTGCGATTTTGCAAAATGTTGTTGGCAAATATTGTTACTTTTTAATCATTAACAAATGTGCCTATGAAAAATATAACCTTAATTAGGCGAAATCTCTAAATACTGAGGGTGTCCTTGCTCTACAGTCTCATCTCCTTGACCTTTTACGTTGAAAATTTAATAGCATCAATATCCCATACATAAAAGTAATCTGGCCAATTTTGGTCAAAATCGGTCCAGTAGTTCTGGAGATATAAGGTGATTTAGAAGCTAACAACGAACACACACATGTATATACGAACATTAACATCCGGAATATTTCTATCCGGTTTTTTGGGGTTTCTTAGGTGTCAAGATCCGGTGAAAACCGCATATTCTCAAATTGGACCAATTACAATACTTCTCATTCTAGAAATTAGCGGTATAGCAGAACTATACCGCTAAACGGGAAAATAAAAAAGAAACCTGATAAAATACGAATAAATGATACTAACCAATTAAAACTAATTTTATTATTTCCTATAATATAGTACCTGCTCTCAACTCTTAATGAATAAAGGATAATAAATAAAGGCAAAAATTTTATCTGAAAAAAAAGAAAGTAAGAGAGTTCATTATCATAATAAAACCAAGAAGACTTGTATAAAATTATTCCTTCCGTTATTCAATGTAAGAAATTATAAGCGAGTAAACATAAATGTATAAAAATGCATTTACTATAATTAACCGATAACTTATATTTATTTACAAAATATTCATAACCTTAGTAACTTGAATTTAAAATTAAAAATCAACGTGAATTTATGTGTATAAATTTAAATAATCATAATTTATTTATTTTTTTCATTAAAGCTACGCTTACAGGGCTATACTTATGTTAATAATAATAGGCTACTTTAAAGATAACAAAAAACCGACAAAAAAGAACCATAAATTTTATATCTTAATTATAATTACGGTATAAATGTGACAATAATATTTCTCATTGAAATAATAATATTCACGTAAATGTTGCTTGCCTCAAATAAAAAAAACTCGTGCACATCTACCCACACAATATAATCTGGTTGAACGAAACTTTATTTAGCCTCTCTAAGAAGCTCTATAAAATAAATATACCACTCCGTCGATCTCCGTGGCAAAGTTTTTATATAACTTTTTAAAGTTTTTTTTATACAACTTGTTTCTGTATAGACCTATTTCTACAATTTAGATAAGAAAAGAATTAAAACAAATTTTAAATAAAATAAATAATAAAACCAACTAATAAAAACCGTAATACAAAACTTTTTTTCAAACCTTTTACTTTCATGTATCATAACTTTTGAACTATTCAAAAGGAAAGTATGGCAATTAGTAAAAAAATCGGGTATTGGCTTGTTTTTCATTTCACAACGTTTCATGACCCAGGGAACCCAAAAAATTAAAAAAAAAACATTGGTAATGTTCGTACGTACGACGTACGTGTGGGTGTTCGAGTATTTGAATCTTAATAACTTTTGATTGGATAAAACGATTTTGATATCATTTGGTACAGAGGCACGGGTATATGGGAGCAATTTGTTGGTAAAGGGCTCAATATGTCTAAGGGGTGGAATAATAGTTTTTGAGGTCAATTTTCTCAAAATTTTGCAAAAATAACTCCATTTTATATTAAGCTCAGTACATTTGTGCGTGCTTATCTTACCATTTAAAAAAAATTCAAATTCAAATTCAAATTTATTCCAATAATAATTTTACAAGTAGATATACAAAGTTCCATTCTCTGAAATATCTAGAACAACGTAAAAGGTCCAGTGCCGAAGGTAATAATACATAAATGAGTCTTACAATATAGCCTGATCTAAATATCTTTAATCTTAAGTTTGTCACATCCAGTCTAATTCATATTATTAATAACTATGTACAAGATGGTGGGCGCTTCGATTCACATTAGTACAAACGACTGATCATATTGTAAATTTTTGACGGTTTATTTTAATTTTATTCGTTCTATGTAAATTTTATTTATTAAATCAAAAAACAAAACACTAGTGTCTTAAATACTTTCCCGTTTTCTTTTTCCTGTTTAGCATTCGGTAATTACCTTTCAGATAATACTGCAGAGGATGACTGAGGATGATATGTATGAGTGTAAATGAAGTGTTAGTCTTGTACAGTCTCAGTTCGACCATTCCTGAGATGTGTGGTTAATTTAAACCCAACCACCGAAGAACACCGGTATCCACGATCTAGTATGCAAATCCGTGTAAAAATAACTATGACTTTACTAGGACTTGAACGCTGGAACTCTCGACTTCCAAATCAGCTGATTTGGAAAGACGTGTCATCACTAGACCAACCCGGTAGGTAGTGTTCTAAATACTGGCAACCCATTTCTTACTTCTTTAATGAAGATATTTTCAACAGTTCAACGCTTTATACTATCGTTTAACCATGTTAAATTTTAGGTCCCAAATAGACAAATGATTTTCGAAACCGTTCTTTAAATACAAAACTACACCCAAATTCTCCTCCTACCCCAAAAATAAAAAAGTTATCTCTTTTAATTATTAAACATTTTTTAACCGAATTTTTACTTCCTGTACGAAGTAAAGGAAGTGTTGTGATTTTGAAAAAATTCAGTTTTCAAATTTCAACGAAATATCCATTTTGACTAGTTTTGGCGTGACGTCTGTACGTACGTACGTATCTCACATAATTCAAAAACGATTAGCCGTAGGATGTTGAAATTTTGGATTTAGAACTATTGACACATGTAGTTGTGCAACTTCTCTTTTGATTGCAATTGACTGAACCAAAAGTGTCCAAAAAAGCCCAACATCCAAACAAGTTTGGATTTTGGACTTTTTCTTTACTGCAGTAAGAAGTCCTCATTAAGAGCTTTTCAGCGATATTGCATAAGCGGTACTTATTTTCTTGGTTCCAGAGTTATAGCCAAATAAAATTTTAATTAATGACATATTTGGATGTTACAAGGAGAAGGGACACGGGTTCGAATCAGACTTCATCTCATTTTTTTTTTATTTTAAATATATTAATTTATATTAATTACATATATATATTTTTTATTAAATATATTAATTTAACCTCTCATTGTAAAAACAAAAATCTTTAGAGTAAATAATAGTTCAATAATAACTATAAAAAAAATATTATGAAAAAACATCAGAAGTTATTAATTAAATAAACTTTTATGTACTTTTAAAAATGTTTAAAAGTAACTTAATAAGCGTAGAAGGAAGACTTGTAGTGTCCAAATCAGATTTTTTTGTGTCTTCCTGATCATAGAAGTAGTGCAAGTGGCCCAAAAAAATACTTTGGGGGTAAGGGAGCCGATAAAAGTGTAAAAATATGGATGTTTTGAATTTTTTAAAACGTCTTTTGGTTTATTTAAAATTTTAATAATAATACTACAATAAAATTTCATTATAATTCAGTCCATCCTCAAAAAAGAAATCTTAAATAAATTTTTATCGGTTTTTATCGGTCAGTTTCTTCCATTTAATACAGTAGAAAATCATAAAATTTTCTTGGAAGGTGATTTTGGGGGTGGCGCTTAGTAACAAATAAAAATATATCGATTCTATTTTTAATCTTTTTAATTTTTTTCATGTATCATTATTTTTCCACTATGTAAGAATTATTAATCAATGCCAGGAAAGTATACCAACTTTGTTGTTAGTTTATTTTTTTATTATTATTAATTTCGTTATGTAACATGGATAACCTGTTACTATAATAATACTACATTTTTGAGAGCGTGCAGACAAAAAAAAATCAAACAAAAGCGTAACATCTTAAATCGATCCTAGATCGTAATTACTCCGATAAGCGATAGTTATCGAAAAAAATTATTCATTAATAAAATTTCTGCCTCCAGAACTATTTCAATGGATAGAATTCAATTTAAAATGTCAAATTATAATAATGATTTACGCACAGATATTTTCTTAACGACTACTTTGTTTTACTTTCTAAATCCAGTTAAAAATATTTTTTTTCGAGATTTCAGGGACATGTGTAAGCGAGGTAAGAAGTGTTATTAAGATGAGTATTCGGGTGGGGCTACTTAATCTACGACACAAATTCTTGTTATAGAAGAAAACATGAATATTTTTTTAACAGAATTAAGACAAAAAAACATAATTTTAATTTTTTAAATTGAACTTTTATTATTTATAATTATTTTTTGCTCCACTGATGAAGATAATAATAAATTTAATCTATTGTTTATCGCAGTACTTTATGTTAACAAAAAAAAACAAAAAAAAAAAACAGATAATTATAATAAATCATTTTAGTTCAATTTTCTTAAATTTATATAATATAAACAACTATTTATTTATTAATATGAGTGGTTAACGTATAATTTATAGAATTTTTTATTTTTTTTAGTTCTATGAACGGAAAACTTAATCTATTAACATGGTGATCTTTGAAAATTCAATTATTTATTATTATTTTTTTTACATTAAATAATATAAACAAAGCCGATAGCATTCTCTGTTCTATCGATAACATATTAATCGTAACCTTGTATTAATGAATTTAAGGGCATTTAGACCCAAAGGAAAAGGTTACAGATAGTTTAAAGATAACATTATAAAAATTTTGGTCAATAGTAAAATCGTTTAAAAGTTAAATAATGAACAATATTTTTCATTAATTCATAATAATACGGTACAGGAAACAATCTATTTTAAGAGGACAAGGTTGCGGTCAAGTTAAATGTTTTAAATTCCATTTTTTTTAAAATTATAATATTGTAAACTATTTCCTATATTAAATAGTATAATGTTATTAATATTTCTAATATTATAAAATGAAAAAGATACACGAATTTTATTCAAAGAAAATTAAAGAATATTTTGAAATAATCGTGGGAAAACATGTTTTTTTTAGATATAACAGAAAATTGAAATTAAAATAGTATGGAATAATATCGGATCAGTATGGTAAGAAAAAAATGTAGGATCATAATGTTACACTATTTGCTCACGATAAACTGGAAGAAAGATAGAAATAGATTACAAAAAAAACTATTCTTTAATACTGTTGTAATCCCTTAGTTAATTAAAATTAAAAAAATTCCTTTCACTTTACTTATAGAAAAAATATTTACCACGAAATATATTGAAAAATATTCATTTAGAAATAAAGATCATGTATTTGATTTTAAGGTGTGAGATATACATATAAAATTACATTAATTATATAGCTACTTTTTTTATAAAATTAATTTTAAAAAATTCTTTTAAATATTATAACAAATTTTTATCTTTTTTACGGAATTGCGTATATATCTTTTACTTTCCCGTCTAGATAGCGCTACAAAAGAATTATAGCTCTAGAAGGGGCAGTATTGTAATCGATCCAATTTGAGCATATGCGGTTTTCACTGAATCTTGAGTTTTGACACCTAAGGAATCCAAAAACCCGGATCGAAATTTTCCGGATATTAATGTTCGTATGTACGTGTGTGTGTGTTTGTGTGTGTGTGTGTGTGTACGCGTATGTGTGTGTGTGTGTGTTTGTGTGTATGTGTGCGTGCGTATGTGTGATGTTGACTTCTAAATTACCTTATAACTACTGAACCGATTTTCAAAAAAAAAACTTGATCAAATTACTTCCATATATGGTGCATTGATGCCATTAAATTTTCAACATAAAAGGTCGAGGAGGTGATGCTGTAGAGCAAGGTCACCTTCAGTATCTCGAGATTCCGCCTAATTAAAGCCATATTTTTCGTAAGCACATATATTAACAATTAAAAAATAACGATATTTGCAAAAAAAATTCTTTTAATCACACACTCACCTCAAAAACTGCTCTAAATTACTGCTGTGTTGTGAAGTCACAGGTACACAGTAGAATAAATAAATGAATAGTATTTAAATTCCATAAAGATAACTCGGTCATGCTCGGTTTTGAACTTGATCGTCCGGTTGACTCAGTAGGTGGCTTAGTAGCTGTTATGCCTCGCGGCTACACTGGTCTACCGACCGTACAAGAGAAATTCGTTCCATGTATGTTATGAATTATATTAGTTTAGTTAGTGCTGACCGTCGCCTTTAGTACCGCCACACCCGTGTGAATTAAATACGGTCACAATGAATTAAATAAACGAAAAAATATTATATTTAAATAAAATCATTAATATTGTAAATTAAGTTGTGTTTGCATGTGTGTGCATCAGAACCAATCCGCAGTTGTAGGACTTTCCCGGACTGCGGCTTAGCCGCGTGAAGAGAAAAATCTTACAACTGTGTGGTAATAGTTTTTTCTAATTAAAACATTTTAAAAACGATGTGATACTTCAAAAATAATATTTGGTAACATTTTCCAAGATTTAAAATAGACCTTCATGAAAATTAATTTTGATAGCTTTCTAAGCATAAAGTAATATGAAAAATAATTTTAAGTATTTTTCTATTACTTATTCCAATTCATGGCGAGCATCCTGTACTTGAAATAGTTAGGTTTCAACACTGATCACTTATATAAGTCTTTGAAGCTAGAAAATAGTTCACGTTAGCGAAACACCGAAATGTAATCAGATATACGTATGAATTGACGGAAAGTCAAATACGAGTATGTTTTCCTAAAAGTATATTACTATAAAATTGGTTTTATTAGTTATTTCTATAATTAAACATGTTTTCTACATTTACTAATGTTATTGACTGAATAGTTGGCAAAACCTTTACGAGTATCATTCCGTCCTTACAGACCCCGCGAAAATTCAAAACCATTATTTGGTAAATTAGATCCCTTTGGTTTACCAATTTGCATTTCCCATAACTTTTCAATGTTTTTCTAATGTAAACTATTTTCTAACTTCAAAAAATTATAACAGTGATTAATGGTGAAACTAAGCTATTTCAAATGCCGATGGTGGCGCGGTCGAACAGTTGAGCAGAGATATCGCTGAAAAAGTGAGGATGCTTCTTCGGACCTGGCTGGAAGGGGTGGTAAGAGGATCCATGTCCTTGTTAAGGATGTGGATGCTCTCACAACGCAAGATGAGTTTCTCAGGGAAATTCGTAAAATAACTGGTAAGTCGGTCACTCTAGATGTTTTATCAATGCGGCCGGTTTACGGCTTGACGCAAGTAGTAACATTAGCAGTGCTGCCCTCCTTGCAGACAAACTGCTGCGTGATGGGCGTATTCGCATTGGATGGGTAGCCTGTCGGGTGACGCAGCGTGCCTCTAACGAATTCTGCTTTAGATGCTGGAGTCTCATGAGTAATTGCTTATATTAATAAATAGAACTATTTGAATAAATGGAGATAATTTTTTATGTTCAGCTTTTAAAATAAGAAATAATTTTACCTGTAATTTAATTAGTAATTTTAGTATAGATTTATTTCATTTATATATTTTCACATACTTTCTTTATTTTAATAATAGTAATGAAAAGCACTTATTTTAAAGTTATCGTTGTAAATGCAATTAATACATTAGTGCAAATTTATTATTTTCTTTAAAAATGTTGTGTTTTTGATTTTCGTTTCTCGAAACAAAACATAAATTAATATTATTGTGAGGGAACGTCCACTCCTTCCTGCTAATACACACTTGATATCTACGTCATTTGACGGGCAAGCCCCTACGTGTGAATTCCTGCTTGTGTGTTAGTGTATTCTACCACGTAAGTGTAACTTTTGTTCGATACTTGCCCGTCTCGCGTCCCTGTGTTGGTGTACACTGTGGAAACGTAAATGAAAATGGCATGTGTCATTGATCTATTCTGACCTACTCTTACCTAATCTGATAGGGCGGTTCCCCATGATGGGGGCCTCGGCCCCCATCGGGAACCCCCCTGGATCTTGAGAACAAGCTGAATTTTTCTTCTGTAGCCTAGGTGACCCTCCCCTTGGAAGATACCCTTCCCGGTCCTAAAGTTTAAGTTGAGGAGATGCATGCGCTTCCCCTCAACTTCGCCTAACTTGTTTGTGTTGTGCTTTTGGCATAATAACAGGATCGGAGCGGAGGTACCCTCTGTAAAATCAACTTAAAATTCATTCCAGTGACAAAGGCAGTTGTACGTGTATAATCTGTAACTCCTTTTAGACAAATGAGAATTTATTAACGTTTCTCTAGAAACAAAATTAATCTATTTTTATTTTATTTTTTTTTTTATTGTTGAGAAATTATTTAATAATTTTAGTAATTCTGGTACTATAAATTCCGTATTTTCTTCCCCTATTCAAATTATTTTAATATTTGACTTCCATCAAAACTTTTAAGCCGTGCAGTCCTATAGTGCAAAAGCTCCATATACGAGGGTTATTTTTTTTTCAAGATCTGATCGGTCACGAAATTAAAACCACAGTGAAAATAAAAAATATTTTATTTGTAACAAGTAGTAATTTGTACGCTATTTTTCTACATAGTCGCCACTCCGATTTAGACATTTGTCGTAGCGTGGTACCACCTTTCCAATACCCTTTTTATAGAACGGAGCCGCCTGTGTTTTCAGCCATGTTTCTACGCTGTTCTGCAGCTCGATGTCTGTGCCAAAATGTTGTCCTCCTAGCCAGCGTTTCATGTGAGCAAAGAGGTGAAAATCGGATGGAGCCAAGTCCGGGATGTATGGTGGGTGATCAAACACTTCCCAACGAAAACGCTGCAGGATCTTCTTTGTTTCAGGGCGAAGTTCTGTAATGGCGCAGATAGGAGTGGCCATTATTTTACGTGTGGTAAGGCCACATACGTAAAGTTTGTAAGTAGGAGTCTCGATGTACATCCTACAAGTTGTACGGTCATGCGCCCGGAGGTCGAGGATGCAAGACGGATCCATTTACATTACAGTAAAGTCATGGTGTCTTTGAGGGACAGCTCCACCCGGAAGGGGTGGGAGGCTTCGGTCTTCCACCTTCAATGATCGGATGGGGATTCCTTTGGGATGCCATTGGTGGGAATGTAAGACCGTAGTTCTGGTGGGGGATCCCTTTGGGGCTTCTTCACTAGAGGCGACGCTCAAGACCGAAGTCCCGTTGGTGAGTTCCCTTTTGGGAACTCCTCATTTGAGGCGTGGCTGCCGGGACTCGATCAATTTGCAGATCGAGTCCCGGCTGCCTAGGCGGGGCCTTGCGTCCTTCCGAGATAGTATGAGGCGAAAGCACGCCCTGCGGCTCAGTTTATGCTGAATTTATTGTGTATCCAGCTCCGGGTAGCAGGGAGACTACAGATGTATAAAAACAATAATAAAAAAAGCTATTTTAAATAATGTAAAATGCTCTCGCCACCGGTTTATTTCACCATTAGAAATCTTCATCACAAATGGAAGCCGAGAGTTAGAAGGTTCAAATTCCAGTAAAAGCCGTTACTTTTATAAGGATTTGAATACTAGATCGTAGATACCGGTGTTTTTTGGTGGTTGGGTTTCAATTAACCACACATATCAGAAATGGTCGACCTAAGACTGTAAAAGATTACACTTCAATCGTACATATAATCCACTGATATATATCATCCTCATATATCATATATCATATATCATCCTCTGAAGGAATACCTTATGGTGGTTCAGGAGGATAAATAGTAAAAGAAAGAAAGAAAATGCTCGCTGTGAATTGGAATAAATGATAGAGCAATCCAATAACTAGTTTTGATATAACTTTAACAAGAGAAATTTATCAAATATAATTTTCATGAAGGTCTAGTGGTTAAATTTCCTTACAAAATCAGTTGTTTAACAGCTGATTTTTGAAGTCGAGAGTTCTGAGGTTCGAATCCTAATAAAAGTTAGTTGTTGTTATACAGATTTGAATGCGAAACAGTGAATACCGGTGTACTTTAGTGGTTGGGGTAGATCATTTTTTATGGGGGGTGTCGATTTTCTCAAAGTTTTTCAAACATAACCCAACTTTATATTAAGCTCAGTACATGTGTGCACGTTTATCTTACCATTTTTAAAAAACTTTTCCCCAAAATTCCATCTTCCTCAAAAATCAAAAAAAACTATTTTTTATTTATTGCATATTTTTTAACCAATTTTTTTATCTCTTCCTAGGCATAGTAGTAGTAAAAAATTACATTGTTGTAAATATTACGCTTGTTACCTTGTTGTATATATAACGTAGATATGCTGTAATCATTGTCAGTAATGTATTGAACTTGTATATGTTTTTCTTTTTCATGTTCTTGCACTTCACGTGTGATACGTTGTATGTTAGATGCATATTACATATTGGGATATATAATATATTGTATGATATATATATTTAGAATTGGCATGTGTATTTATATGTTGTGCTATGTAATAATATATTGTACGATAGATGTTTGCCATAGATATATATATTGTACTTACTGTATTTGTGTTGTATTATATTATGTATTTGTATTGTTGTAGTATATTATTGTATTTGTATTATGTATTATGTTAAATTGTTGTATATGACATGTTTCTACTCTATTGTAATCATGTAAGTGTGTTGTAATCATTTCATAGTAATGAATTGATTTTGTACAAGTATTTGTAGTTTGAACTTCACGTGTGGCACGTTGTATGTTTGATATACATTATATAATGAGATATATAAAGTATTGTACGATATATATTTAGAACTGACTGTGTATCTTTATGTATTGCTATGTAATGACATTATATATGAAATATATTTGACAGTGATATGAGTATTTGCTATTGACGTGTATTGTAGTTGTTGTCTTTATTATGTATTATATATGTATTAAGTATTGTGTATTATGTATTGTATTAACAATTTATGAATGTACTTGTAGTAGGATGCGGCATATGACTGTGTGTATCGGCGATCTCTCCCTACCTGAATGAATACTTTATTAGATATGCCAGAAGGGTGGATAGCCAGGGGTGTAGATTTAGTTGGAAGTGCGCAGGTATACACACGCTTAATAAATATTAATATATTTTTTTTATTTATACATAAAATCTAGCGGGACTTTTTAGCGACCTCGACACTGCTTCGGCGTATGTAAAATGAATTCCCCAACTCTACAAAAAAAAAGAAGCATAGTAGTAGTGCAAGGGATCAGAAAGGGTTATACTTTCGGGGCAATATTGTGGTGGGAGGAGGGCCGATCAAAGTTAAAGATACTGATTTTTTTAATTTTTTATAACTTTTTTTTGGTTTATCTAAGGTTTTTTTAATAGTAATATTAAAATAAAATTTCATCACTATTCATCCCTTTTTTTGTACATATTTACTTGTAACCTTTTATTGGTTATACACTTTTCAATGGTTTTTTTTTCAGTTTATTCCAATTAACAACGCAGAAGCAAAAAAAATCAAAAAAAATTTCTTGGAAGATGATTTTGAAGGGAAAAAATTAAAAATTAAAATTTTTTTATTTATTTCAAAAATATAATGATAATTTTGCAATAAAACTTCATCATAAATTACCCTATTTTAATATTTACGTGGGAATCCGATTCATGAAATATGCTAACAGGAGGTAGGCAGGTGACTAAAGCGTGGGAACAGCTGATTTTATTGTTTCCTTCCAGATAAGAATTTTTTCAATGTTTCGAAGTTATACCAATAAACGATATACATTGTTGCTATAATTTGACACACTGTCATAATTGACTTAATATTAAGTCACACACACACACACAGATAGATAGATAGATAGATAGATATATATATAGAGAGAGAGAGAGAGAGTGAGACAGAGAGAGATCGAGAGAGAGATTTTTGTTGTTCACTTAAAATATAATTTTTGTATGTATATTTGATTTTATCCTGTTTTTTTTTTTATTTTGTAAAAAGATTTCTTGGTTGATCATGAACCTATTATAAATATTCTTCAATATATATATATATTGAACGCAATATATATATATTTATAAATAGGTAATTTAATTGAAGATTTTCTTTTAACAAAAAATTAATTTTTCAGCAAGAGAATATTTGTGTTTTATACGTTATTGCTGGGTATTGAACTGTTATAGGAAAATTATATTTAGTTTGATATCATTCTGATAATCGAAATATTTTGTCTTGAGGATTAAAGACAAACAAAGACAATTTTTTTCAAAACAGACAAATTTGTTGAAGATTCAACAAATTAGTTGAAAACTTAGGATAAGCAATCCAAGAGCCTTAGATTTCTCAATTGATAGCATATTGCTTATATTAATTTTTTTTATTTTTGTATTAAAATTAGGATTTTTTCTCCTTTGCGTTTCTTGACAAATATTTCTTGATAACATTTTGGTCAGCCTAATCACATTTTAGATAAAACTAAAACAAGAAATATAAAATTAAATGAAATCTAAAAAAAATAAAATTTAAAAACGCCGGCCTACGTGGTGCGAGTGGTAGCGTCTCGGCCTTTCATCCGGAAGTCCTGGGTTCGAATCTCGGTCAGGCATGGTATTTTTCATACGCTACATTTCCACATCCCTCGCACAAATTTCTGCCTTTTGTGGCAATATCATCAAGTAAAAAAAAAAATAAAAATCAAACCAACTACCAGCGGTTAGATTCGTAAGCGAAAAACAGCTGATTTCAAAGTCGAGAAAGGTTCAAATCCTAGCAAAGGTAGGATTTGGTTAATTAATACCGATTTGGATACTACATCGTGGATACCGGTGTGCTTTAGTGGTTAGGGTTCAATTAACCATACATCTCAGGAGTGGAGATGCCTTGGCATCTCTCAGACTGTTGGCATCATGTCACTGTGCTGTGTTACTCTGTAACCTGATATTGTACGAAAAAAATAAATTTTTTAATCTGATTTTTAAAATATTGCACTTTAAAGTAATATTAAGACTTTTTAATGCTAGTTTAAATTCTGAGTTTTTGAATTCAGCGTCAAATTAAAAATTAGTAATTTAGTGGTAGTTATTTCTAATTTTCCGCCAACTTCTAAAAGTCAGAATTAAAAAATATGATGTGGACACTGCATGACTTCCTTGTAAGCCTATTAAATTACATATGCATATTTTTTTTAAAATGAAAAGTACATAAAATTTTATTTCATTAATAACTTCTGATATTTTTTATTTTTTTATTTTTATTGGTATTGAATTATTTATCGTAAATTTTATTTTACAATCACGGATTATTAATTATTAATATCAATATAAATTAAAATAAAGGAGATGAAGTGTGATTTGAACCGATGTCCCTTCCCCTTGTAAGATCCAAATATTTCATTAATTAAAATCTTATTTGGCTAAAACTCTGGAACTAATGAAAATAAGTACCGCTTACAGAAAAGCCCTCAGTGAGAGCTTATTACTGCAGTTAAGGAAAAATCCAAAATCCAATTTTTGGGGATTTTGGGTTTTTTAGGATACTTTAAGTCCAGTCGATTGCAATCAAAAGGGGAGGTGCGGTGCAAAACTATATGTTACAACAGTCCTAAATCAAAATATTCAACATCCTACGGCTGATCATTTTTAAGTCATGTCAGATACATACGTACAGACGTTATACTGAGAACCCACCGGGTTGGTCTAGTGGTTAACGCGTCTTCCCAAATCAGCAGATTTGGAAGTCGAGAGTTAGAGCGTTCAAGTTCTAGTAAAGCCAGTTATTTTTATACGAACTTGAATACTAGATCGTGAATACCGGTGTTCTTTGGTGGTTGGGTTTCAATTAACCACACATTTCAGGAATGGTCGAACTGAGAATCTACAAGACTACACTTATTTACACTCATACATATCATCCTCATTCATACTCTGAAGAATTATCTAAACGGTAGTCACCGGAGGCTAAACAGGAAAAAGAAAGGAAAGACGTTATACCGAGACTAGTCAAAATGGATTCATGGATGGTCATCTCAACCACCGTAAAGGAAGACCTCTACGATTCTTTATACAAAGAATCGTTAATGAATAGAAACACTGTAAGGCTCGTTTAAAATACTGTTATTTAATTAAAAAGTGTGTCTTTTGAGTGCGTTATATATTAAAAGCGCTAAAATAAATTTCAAAAAAAAAATAAAATTTTGTATTATAAGTTTACGTTACGTTATTTTAAGTTTAAATTTACAGTAATTTACTTTTATTTTTATAATATTTAGCTAACAAATTTAATGAAAAAAAATTTAAAAAGTGATCAAATTCTTACTATAATATAAAAATAACTTTTAAAAAAACGAATTAAAAAAAAGAACCCCAAGTATAAAAAATTATTTTCAATTTCTTTTTTATATTTGACTTTTTGAAGTGGGCTATAAATTAAAAATTTTTAATACACAATTAAGAACCGATAATTTAATAGTGCTTTCAAGAAGTCAAAGTTTAAACAAAACGTAAAAGTATTTTTTTTTAATAAGGTTTTTCATTATTTATTTAAAATATTCTATATTTTTTAGTTCTATTTTTATTTAAAATACGACAAACAAATCTTCCCTTTTGGAAAAACTATTTGTAAGAAACAAAAAGGTGAAAATTCTGAATATTGATAAAAAAAAGGAATAGATGAAGACTGCTATCGAGCATGAGCTAAGATTCTACAGAAGGCAAGAGTATATATTATTAATTACCCTTGTATTTCCAATTTATTTTTCTTGTGTAAATACTTTGAATATTAGAATAATTACCTTTATTAAATTAAAACAGATAATATTAAGCAATGATGACAACAAAAATTTTAAAATATTTTCAAATTATTTATATAGAAAAATTAATATAAATTAGTATTAAAAATTAAAGTATTTGTATTAAAAAAAAAATTCAATTTTTTTAACTACAAACACTTACCTCTAAAAAATAAAAACGAATCATCAAAACTGGTTCATATGAACCTAGGAATAAACCTTGTATTATACATAAAACAAAATTCCATTACGGGTCGAACTGAGTTGAACTAATTGTGGGTTGATCCCACAATTAAAAGTTCATTACAAATTTACACTGATGACACAAATATGTTGAAAAAAACCTGTTTGTTTCTTTTTTAATAAATCACGTAGATTGTATAAATAAATTTAAAAAAACAAATAAATTTCATACCGGTTATTTTTTAATATTTTAAAGCAATCTTACTAATTTATCACTTTTGATAAACTTTATTAAAATACTACCTTCAAATTCGAATTTTTTCCTAATGTAGATATTCAGTTAAAATAACATATAAAGATTTTATGTTAAATTTCTATTTTATGGAAATGTATTTTAGTCCTGTTAATCGTGGCGCGAGTGGTAGGGGTCTCAACCTATTATCAGAAGGTCCTGGGTTTGGATCCCGGTCACGTATAGCATTTTTCATATTCTACAAATTTCCATATTTTCATTCAGGCTAAATGATCACAGAAATCGATGCCCGTAAATCTCATTAAAAAATTAAAAAAACAACGGACACAAAACACACACTTTTTAATTAAATAACAGTATTGTAAAAATGTAAATACTGCATTTATTCATTAACGATTTTTTTAAACTTTGTAATAGCTAATAATATATATATATATATATATATAAATAAAATAATTAAGATTTAATGTAATTTATTTAACACGAATAATATAAATAAATATTTTTTATAAACTGCCATCCTAAGTAAAAAAAAATAATAATTATATAAATTGATTAATAAATTAAATAAATATTTAAAAAATATGTATATATAAAAAAAATGTTTGCAGTAGAATGACAATATAGTCATATATGAGTAAGGTAAGACAGATGAGCCACCGAGGTCGTACAAGCTTCAGTCAATGAAGAAATGAGTTCCCTATTGTAAATAAAAGAGACTTTAACTCCCACTCGATTACAATGAAGAGACAATTATTTCTACAACTGTTATATTGTAACTACATATAACATCAATGACCACGTAACCTATACTACAAATAATAATAATAATAATAATGCGTGTTAGAAAGAAAAAGAGAATATAAGAAATATAATAAACGGTAGAAAAAAAGAGGAGACGAAGGGATGGTAAAAAAGAAGATGTATACGTACACCACGAAGATGTGATTAAAAGTGAAAATAAGAATAGAGAAAGATATGATGTTAGAGAAATAGAGGTAACGCTAAATACAATCTTTATCCCTCCCACTTTACTACTCCAATCCAAAAGCTTGTTGCAACAACAGCAAAATGCGGATGACGACAAACAAAGTGGTGGCAAACGGATGAGAATTTAAAAAAAAAGTAATAGTAATAGTACTATTACATTTGATTAAAAGGAAACATACTGATAAGGATCTTTTTTTTTTATACAAGCAGTAAAAGTGGGGGAAATCGTAAGCTATTGTGTTTACTAGTATTATTAAAGAGTAAGAAGGATAAAGGATGGGGGGGAATTTCTTAAACGGGGTGGTATCCCGATTTAAGGGTATAAAAACGAATACATCTGATGTGATTTTTGCATTGTGTTTTCGTGGGATTTACCAACTGTACATTACTATCTACCTTCTATTTTATTTTTTACTTATCTTCGTTATTTCTACGGATCTCAACTTCAAAAAAATACTTCCATAATGAATTCGGTATGTTTTTTTAGTGTTTAGTGTTGTTTTTTTTTTATACTCAATCAAAATATAGAATATCAATTTATAATAATATCAAAATTACATTTTATACAAAAATCAGTGTTATTTATAAACAATATCGATAATATTATTTTTAATTATTTTTTTTACTATAAGCAGTGTTTTATATACTTCACAAATTTATAAAATAAATAAATAAAATAATAAAATAATAATAATTTATAAATAAATTTAAAAAAAACAACTTAACGGAATTACAATGAATTATTAAATTCATTTATAAATAATTTTATCATATTCATTTAAAAGGTATAAATAATAACAAAGATTATAAAAGGTTTATAAAATATTATATATATATTTTTTTTATAAATATTGTCAATTTTAATTCGATTTTATATGAAAATAAAGATATGTTTTTCTTTTATAAAAAAAAGGTATAAATTTAATAATTAAAAACTGATTTTTATGTTAATATATTTACACATATAAATCCGAAATAAAATATTATAAGGGAGCTTCGTGGCTAAGTAGGTAGCGCTTTGGTATTTCGTACAGAAGTCCTGGGTTCGAATTCCGGTTAGATATAGATAGCATCTTTTCATACGCTACCAATTTCCACCGGGCTAAGGACCATAGCTGTTGATGCCCGCTCTTTCATAAAAAAAAAAGATATATATTTTATATCTTTGAGCTCCTTTATAAAAATCAAGAAGAATTTTAAGGATGTAAAAACAGGTTGCCAAATTATTATTTGGCATCCTTAAATAAAATTCAAGTTGATTTTAATTCAATTAAATATTCTAACATTTCTAAACGTTTATATTTAACAGAATGCTACTTTCTAAAAATAAAAAAATGAAATCTTACTATTAAAACAAACGAAAAGAGCTACTTAATAAATAAATTGAAAACCTAATAATCTTTCAAATAATCTATTTATTATGAAAGTAAAGATGCTGTGTCGTTATAATAAAAAGCTTTAAAAAAATATTATAATTTATATATACTAAAATATTTTTCAATTGTTATTTTAATTACCTTAAAATTGTTATTTTAATATAATTACATTGTTACTATGTATTACCTATATACAGTTCCATTATTAATTCATAAAATCATTATTTTCACGCAGAAAATTTTTAAATTATAATACTTTTCTTATCCAGGTTTTCCTGTAGTTTTTGTTAATACTTCCAGGGATAAAAAATTTGGAAAGTCTTTTCTTATTTACATTTAATTTTTAGTAACACAATTAAGTTATTCATAAATTTTTTCTCCAACTACTGCCGGGTCTGGGTGTGTTTGCACAGGCAAATGGAATTAATACTACCGGCTTATCAGGCCTGACGTAGCTGCAGATGTAGAGCAATGTAAGTGTAAATGTACCGGTAAACATGGAACAGACTCAGGTCGACCACGCTTGATACGGGTGGTTAATTGAAACTCAACCGCCAAAGAACATCGGTATCCACAGACAAACATTCAAATTTACATAAAACTATTTATACAAAATGCACTATTATACAACCTCAGTCAGTACTAATAAAATATTTATTTATTTATAAAATTTTATTAATAAAGTAGGATATGATTTTTGTTTTAAATAAAAATAAAATTATATTTTATTTTATTTATTTATTTCTTTTAATTATTTATTCTACAATCAGTTTAATTTAATTACCTTGTATAGTCAAGAAAATAAAAAATTAAATATTTAATTTTAAATGAACTCAAATTATTTTAAACGTGTAACTTTTTCTGTGTAAAAGGGAATTGTCGTAAGGGTGATTGGATCAGTAACGGGCAATAATTATTACTAAATTTTAATATTTTCCTAATATGTACGTTACAATCTGTTCAACTAGTGAATAATAACCAACCCTCCCGCGGCCCAGTGAGATGAGAATGTTATGTATGACAATGTAAATTGAAGTGTAATCTTGTAAAGACTCAGGCCGATCATTCCTGAGACGTGTGGTTAATTGAACCCACCAAAATACACTGGTATCCACTACTATTCAAATTCATATAGAACCTACTAGCTTTTACTAAGAGTAGAACCTCAGAATCTTCCACTTCAAAACTCAGCTGTTAACTGATTTACTACGAGTTAATCAATCAGGTGGGCTTACTATTCAATTAAGGCACTTTTTTATTCCCATTGTTTTATTAGAAACAGCAAATCTTTTTTTCTATTGGAATAACCCTTTTACGATTTATTAACATTGATCCTCCGTGAGTATCGTTAGGTATTGCTTCAGAGGATGAGACTGTTTGTTCTCTTCTTGTCTCCATTTTCTTTCACTGGTTTATTTTTCCTAAAAACCAACTTTTTGAGTTGTTTGTTTAAAAACTGTTCTGTCCTTTAGTTCGTCTGGGTTGACTTCAGCATTTTTCATATCTTTTCCTATTTCTCAGAACCATGTGAGTTTGGATTTTTATCAAATGAAAGGTCTGCTTTGGTTTGTCAGTTATTTCCCACTCTGTGTACCTAATAGCATCTCTTTTTATTATATAATTAATCGATTTATTAGCCTTAAATCATATCATGTATTAGGGCATATATTTACTTTTAAGTAACATAGAAAAAACTTTATCTCCCTAAAATTTAAGTTTTTTCAATCAATATATTCCCCTTTTATAACTGCTTAGGTACAATATATTACTACCACACATCATAACGATTTTAAAACTTAATGTACTACTTTAATTACTTTGCGTAACTATCGATAAAAACTTTCACTCAAAATTAAAACATCACAAAAATTTTTTTCCAACAAATTTTTGATCAGTAGAACCAAAACATTTTATAGCAATATAAATCTCTACTGTCAATAGTAATCTAGTATTTTTTATTAAAAGATTAATAAGTAAATAACATCAACAAACAGTTATTGAGAGAGAAAAAACGGTCAGAATAATATTTATTAAATTAAAAAGCTGTTAACATCATAGGTTGACCATGAAAAAGTGTGGGAAGGGGAGAACGATTAAAGAATGAAAGAGATAATCATTTTATTTTAAACAGGACTATTTTATAACAAAATAATAATTTATAAATAAAATAAATTGATTCCATATTTAAAATGATTAAAGATTTATTAGACTGATGTAGTATTAAATACCATATAAATAAATGTAGAAATAATAATTAACATCTGTTTTAACAAACAAACGTTAAACCTGTATACATTTTATTTCGTAGGATAATTTAACCTTGGCCCAGCTCGTTTTTATTCAATTGTTTACATATTTTATTTATATAAAGTTTCATTAAAATTCTATCTACCTACCTATTTCTCTTTCTTCGTATAATAACATAAGGATGAGTAGTTGTTTTATGGACAATAATCACACAAGTGCCGACTACGTCTTAATAAATACATAATCATTATTTCCAAGTATAATTCACATATAGTAATAGAGTATCTCTCTTTAATTAGCACAAATTATTAGAAAATCACAGATCAATTAACTGAATTAAATTATTGCTTAAATAAAAAAAAAAACAGCTTTTTTTACATCATTCGGCATTACTTTATAAAATAATAAATAAGACTGTGGTCTTTTTATTCTTTTTCCTCTATCCCTTTATCCGATGTTTTTTTTTAAATCAATTTTTTTTTTCACTTGTTTTCGTTAAAAAAAAATAAATTATTAGTTTGTTTTAATAAATTATTTTATTTTCAATCATTACACTGTTTATTATTTTATTTAATTTAACTTTTTTTAAAAATAAATGCTTTACTTTCATTTTACATGTCTTTTAACTTATAAAGTCATTCTAGCCATTATTCAACTTTTGGGTTTTTATGGTAAATTTTTTTTATTTTTCCCCCTCTCTTATATCCTTTCTTACCCATAATTTAATTTCACTTAGCTATTTCAGTATCAAGCATTTTTTTTTTTTTATTAATTATCTTTTGTAATGTTAGGGTAAAGTACTTGGGATAACCAACAAAATTATTCTATAAGAGCCTTATTAAAGCAGTACTTGGCAGACCACGGCTATATCCTAACAATAAACATTTTGATGATTTTAATGTTTTAACTGTTAGAAAACTCTATCTGAAGAATTTAATAATTTGTATAAATAAGAATAAATATATTTTTTGTCTACATACTCCTTCATATAATTATCGTTTGTCCTATCGTTACGTTATTCTACGCACTGATCTAACTGTGTAGAGAAGAAAAGTTTTCTATATTATTAACAATTTAATTAATCTCATCTCTGTACAGTTTATTACTATTAATATTACTAGCTCTTTGACTAAACAAATTTGGAGCGGATAAGCATAAAAATAATTTATCTTTACTTTCCTAAGTTGTGTTACGTTTGTAAATAGTTGAAGAATCTATTAAGGCCATTCTTTTAATGTGCTTGTGATCACCTTTTTTATAACTGTTTTTTACTGCTGTATCTAGTGATATCGTCATACCATTTTTATAATTTACTTATTCAATTTTATTTTAATATTGTTTACTTTTATTTTAGTTATTTTATTTAGTACAAGCTAGCGTACAAGCTTTTATCTTTGCTGGCAGTCCCCATATTATTTTATGTATTAATGTTTTAACAGAAATTAATGTTTTGTTTTCGTCTCATTTTGGTTTATATGTATCTATTTATTTCTTCAAAATTTTTGAAGTTTGTACTTTGTGAAGTTTGATAAAATTTAAGATTTATTGAATTATTGTGCTGATTTGCAGATTATATCATTATTATATTTCAGAAATTATAAGACAGAGTGACATGCTTTATTAAATTTAAAGAAAAAGAAAAAATAGAAGTGTTGTTTCTGAAATTAATGATCCTTACAATAAAACATAGCCTAAAAAATGAAAATATATAGTAAAAATAGCCTATATTACTTGCGAGGTTGAAATAACAATTATTTATTTTAATGGACCAAGCGTGTAAATTATTTTCATGTCATTAAGGAAAGGTTCATTAAACCATTTCACTAGATTTAATTTCCCTTGTTTATATTTCTTAGGAATGTCGCTAATTAAAGTTAACATAATAACATCACACGTTTTCAGTTCTTTTAAATATAATTTTATAAATAATAATTTTCCAATTAAATGAGAGAATTTTTTATTTGTTAGAATAATTTTTATTTTCTTTAATAGGAAAAATTTTACTTAAATATATATAGAACTGAAATTTTGTTTTATTGAATTATATATAAATATTTTTTAATTAAAAAAAAGTTTAAAAATTTGAACAAACATTAAGAAATTTTGACTAAAAACTTAGTAATAAATTATGATTTAAATTTAACTCGATATATTCAATTCTAAAGTTACTTTTGAAAGATATCTTAATATTCGAAACCCTTATGATTAAATTAATCGTAATCCAAAGGGGTTTGTTTCTGAAGGAAAATGTAATCAATACCCGCAGAACAGAACGCATCAGCGGGTTGACCTAGGTTTTATAAAACCATTATCATTAAACCGGCTTTCCGGCTATTCATATATAAATAATTTTTGGCGTACATGTCGTTAAGTCATGAAATGTTAAATTTGGTACTTTTCATGAATAGCTATCTAGTTATTACATCGACCTTTACGCTATCTGATTTAATACTAAAACACCTACATAGATATAAAATTAATTAATTGCTAGATTGTGGATAAATTTTAATTTGCGTGTATAAAAACGTGTTGGACTTTCATGTATATCTCTCATTAGTTTACAATTATTATAGTCATATTATCTAACAGTACATATCCTTTCTATTTAATTATTTCAACAACCGTTTTGTTTAAATTATTTTTTTCTTTTTCTTCTTTAATTAATTTTCTATAAAGCACTGTGAAAATGTTTGATGTGTTGAATAAGTTAGTTCGATTATTTGCTTTTCTTAAATATTGTTGTTCATATATTATAATATTAAATATTTTATTAAAAAAGGACTACTTTTTTTGTAAAATAAAAAATTATTTTCTATAAATAAACAATTATATCTTTCATTTTCGTATAGAAGGCAGACAGTTGAAGAACAAGCCCTATCAATTATTTCTAATCACTAATGGATCCTATATATAATACTACTATCTCTCAACCTAACTAAAAACAGAGTTTAACATGAAAAAATAAAGATGAAAAAGCTACAAATACATTAACAAAAATTAAATATAAAGGACGCATCTGACTAAGGCACCCAAATTAAAAAAACTTCACTTGGCACAAATAAGTAACATATCAATTAATTAATCACCAGTTAAGAAATATAATGCATAAAATCTAAAAAGGAATAGAGCAATATAAAATATTTAATTAACATAAAAATATAATGTACATAAAATTAAAATCATAAATTTTAATGTAATAAAAATAACTTATATGTATATGTTATTATAGTTTTCTTGTAAATAATATCGTTGCATTAAAATGATAATAATTATATATGCCGTGTGTCCTATGAAGAGGTATACATTTTTTATTTAGTATTACTCGCCCAATCCCCCAACGATTCTCATGAAACTTTACAACCCTTTTAACGAAGGTTCTAAAAATATTCTGTAAAAATTTCAACATTCTAGGATTTATAGAAACAAAATGACGACTTTTAAAATAAAAACATCAATTTATAAAAAAACACATTTTTATTCATTACAAAATAACTGGTAAAAATCACTAAAACCAATTGATGTATTACTAAACATCTGTTCAAATCGAATAAAACAAAGTAGTAATTAGTCATAACTTTGTTTCACTTTCCTGTGAAAACATTTAATTGTTAAAATGGAATTTACAACTAAACAAAAACTTAATTGTTGTACATAGTGTGTGTGTGTGTGTGTGTGTGGGCGGGGGGGGTGTGTGAAAGTACAGCATTTTTTAAACTAATTAAAGAAATACTAAATTAGTATCCAATCAAATTACAAACCTAAATAAGTTTTTATTTTTCCCTTATAATAAGTAAGTAATACTTTTAAATGTACATTACCCACAAAAACTGATTTTAGGGTATTTATACACTTAACATACAATATGGAAAACCAATAAAATAAAAATGTAAAAAAATGTATGACTGCCCTACGTAAATGTTTTAAAAAATAAATTTAAAAACTATTTTTACCTTCCCGACTATAGCTATACATGCTAATACATATAACGGGAAAGTATATAACTGAAAAAAAAAAGTTTAAAGTTTTGTCTTTTTTAAGTTTTGTACCTTAAGGAGACGTAAAAAAATAGATTAAAACAAATTGTAAATAATCTGAGAACAAATGTTTTTAATAACTTTTTACTTTGTTAACTCCCATTGCAAAATCGTAATGTTTCCAAATTTTTATCCGAAAAGTCACGGATTTAAATCCCCGTTCAGATATGGCATTATTTTCATACGCAACAAATTTTCATATTATATAATTTACCCGTAAAAGTTATAAAGTTTATTAGTTGAATTTACCAATAAAAATTAAAACAAAAAATTCGAAAGGAAATTCAGGCCATCTATTGGGAAATATATGTTACGAACAAATTTTTCAGTTTTACATTTTAGAATTTATTCCAAGTTTATTTTTCATTATAATAGGTATTTCTTTCGGTAATGATTTCAGCAGTTCTATGTAAATTGGTTAAATTAAATAAATAGTATGTCAAGTCAATAAAGATTATTATCAACTATAATTCCATTTTTCAGCCATCAGAAATATTTGTTAGTTCTGCCACTGGAAAATTATCCTTTATAAGCTTAAATGTGTGGCTTTTTAAAATAATTAAAATAACTTTTATAATCAGTTTCGATATTATTCTAAAAATTAACTTTCAATAAAATCAAATTATCAGATAAATACTTATGTTTATCGTATATAAATTAAATATATATATATATATTTAAAAGTAATCTTTTGTTACTCGTTAGTTTAAATTCACTGAATATAATATAATCATGTAATTTTACATGGAAATACATATAACATTATACAATACGAATTAGATTAGATAAGATGTATAAAATTAAGTTAATAGGGTAATTTTCATTTCACTTTGTATATAATACATAACAGTAATATATTATTATATGTTAACTCATAGAAGATTCGTTAAATGTGATGATCAAGCATATTTCATATTTCACGTCAAATTATTATGCAGTAGTATTGACACGCCTCTCGCAATAATACCACCCCCACCAATTTATTATAATCATATTACATGATTAATGTATTATAATAATAATATAATAAAAATATCTGTCTGTCTCGTTAGACATTTAAAAGTTATAAAATAAAGTTAACCGATAAATAGGTATTAAAATAATTAAATGTATCTTTATGTAGTGTAATTCAACATTTAATTTCTACTTATGTTATTCTCTCTTAAGCTGTATTAAATTATGCATTAATAATTTATCTAATTAAAAAACTTTATTAATGCAGTTATAATAATCGACACATGGTTTTTATAAATTTATTTAAACACTGATTGTTCTATAAAAATGTAACAACCGACACGTAATGAGGTATATTAAGATTTCTCTCCCTTTTAAGTACACTAAATCTTTTAAATTTGTTCTGTATCGTAAAATTGTTCAGACGCGCGCGCGGACATGGTTTTGTAGAGATAAAAGGTATCTTTAACTATTTCCACTGACAGAGAGTTTGTATATACTATATAAATAACGGTCAATCAACTGTGATAATTTATGTTCAATTATGTTCAACATTACATAAATTTAGTTATTTGATAGGAACTTATGTAGAGACCTGGTTATGGAAACGTTAACCAATCAATTGTATTGTTTCTTGAACTAAAGTCTGTTCTTCTAAGAAATATGAGAAGATATATATACACACATATATATATATATATATATATATATATAGATAGAGAGAGAGAGAGAGAGAGAGAGAGAAGATTAAACAAATTAACAGACTTTCAGGAAAATGTTACTGACTAAAATAAATAAGAAAGTTCATATGAACATAAGTTTGGCGAATGTCGGCTAGTGAAATATTTCGCCCTGTTTCTCCGTCTTCGGTAAAATTAAGCTTTGGGACCCAAACTAATAGAAAAATTTAGTAGTTTTGTGTGAAATCTTACCTGAAAAAAATACGCCCCAAAACTGTATTTTTAGTAGTTTTCGTGAAGTCCTGGGGTAAAAGACAAAAGATTGGGGTCAAAAAACACACTATTTTATGTTTGGGGTAAAATAACTTTGATAAAAGGATTAATAAACAATGAAATTTTTAAATGAAACTTGTAGAGAATTTGAATTTCAGTAAACCGGTATGAACAAAGTCCACAGAAACTAAGTAAAAACTTAATAATTTTGATATTTATTAAGCATATCAAAATCTGGCAGAATTTAACTAGGTATTAAACCAAATTGTTACTTTATTTATATATAGTACATCAGGTGCCATAACTGAACAGTTGTAGGAGCTTTGATACGAGAAAAAGTTACAAAAAAAAAAAAACACTCCCGTTTTTCTGTTTTTGTTTTTTTTTTTTTGTTGAGTGGAATATAGCGTTAGATACCATTATAGATGTCAGTCCCACTGAAATGCAAGTGATGCAAAGCTCTACAAGAGACATCTTTTTTCAGCCATTCACGGTCACCAGATGTAATAAACAATTCATCATAATTTTCAGAGAAGGCACTTCAAAATTGTATCTCATTTATTTCAGATATTTTTGGTGTGTTACAGTCTTAACAAAAACTAGAAATGATTGCCTAAAGCAACAAAATTTTTATTAATTTAATGTTACAGCTAAAATTACCTTCATAAGTAGAAAGTTTAATCAGTAAAAAAGTATACCTGGACCTAGAAGTATTTAAAAAACAACTTTTCCCTTGCATTGTATTCTATTGAGGCATTTTTGTCACGTATAAAATTTCCAATAAATTTTGGAAATCATTTTTATTTATTTCCAGTGTAGTCGTAACTTCTGTTGTAAAAAATTACGGTTTTTATCATTTTCTTTTTTAAAAAACTTTAGAGACAAAATATATTTTATAATATAATAAAACCTTTGATCTAAACAATTTTAAATTTTGACCCGCAAATTTCAATCATTTTCATCAAAAAAATTCAAGTTACCTATTTATTTTTTTTTAATTTTATTAAAAATTACATCAAAAAAATATAAAATCATTTGTGTTAATTCGGTGTGTCTGATTACTATTATTTGTTATTTATTAATTTACTATACCCATAATCTTCTACGGGTAAAAAAAAATATCAAAAATATTACCCTTGCTTATTTTAAAATATATCAAAAGTTTAGATTAAGATTACAAACTTTTTTTATGTTATCAGTGTAGTAGTTACAGACTTATAATTTCAAATTGAAAATTAACTTTCCAAAACCTAAAAAAATTAACCTAAAACAAGGTTAAAATTAATCTTTCCCATTACAATTAAAAAGTCAATCCTTTGAAATGACTACAGATATACGCAAAATAATGAATTAGGTCATGGATATATAAAATTCTAAGTAAAAAAGACAATTTCTTTTATATTAAAATTACGTTTTTTTTTTTTTTTTTTTTTTTTTTTTTTGTCTTCAGTCATTTGACTGGTTTGATGCAGCTCTCCAAGATTCCCTATCTAGTGCTAGTCGTTTCATTTCAGTATACCCTCTACATCCTACATCCCCAACAATTTGTTTTACATACTCCAAACGTGGCCTGCCTACACAATTTTTCCCTTCTACCTGTCCTTCCAATATTAAAGCGACTATTCCAGGATGCCTTAGTATGTGGCCTATAAGTCTGTCTCTTCTTTTAACTATATTCTTCCAAATGCTTCTTTCTTCATCTATTTGCCGCAATACCTCTTCATTTGTCACTTTATCCACCCATCTGATTTTTAACATTCTCCTATAGCACCACATTTCAAAAGCTTCTAATCTTTTCTTCTCAGATACTCCGATTGTCCAAGTTTCACTTCCATATAAAGCGACACTCCAAACATACACTTTCAAAAATCTTTTCCTGACATTTAAATTCATTTTTGATGTAAACAAATTATATTTCTTACTGAAGGCTCGTTTAGCTTGTGCTATTCGGCATTTTATATCGCTCCTGCTTCGTCCATCTTTAGTAATTTTACTTCCCAAATAACAAAATTCTTCTACCTCCATAATCTTTTCTCCTCCTATTTTCACATTCAGTGGTCCATCTTTGTTATTTCTACTACATTTCATTACTTTTGTTTTGTTCTTGTTTATTTTCATGCGATAGTTCTTGCGTAGGACTTCATCTATGCCATTCATTGTTTCTTCTAAATCCTTTTTACTCTCGGCTAGAATTACTATATCATCAGCAAATCGTAGCATCTTTATCTTTTCACCTTGTACTGTTACTCCGAATCTAAATTGTTCTTTAATATCATTAACTGCTAGTTCCATGTAAAGATTAAAAAGTAACGGAGATAGGGAACATCCTTGTCGGACTCCCTTTCTTATTAGGGCTTCTTTCTTATGTTCTTCAATTGTTATTGTTGCTGTTTGGTTCCTGTACATGTTAGCAATTGTTCTTCTATCTCTGTATTTGAACCCTAATTTTTTTAAAATGCTGAACATTTTATTCCAATCTACGTTATCGAAAGCCTTTTCTAGGTCTATAAACGCCAAGTATGTTGGTTTGTTTTTCTTTAATCTTCCTTCTACTATTAATCTGAGGCCTAAAATTGCTTCCCTTGTCCCTATACTTTTCCTGAAACCAAATTGGTCTTCTCCTAACACTTCTTCCACTCTCCTCTCAATTCTTCTGTATAAAATTCTAGTTAAGATTTTTGATGCATGACTAGTTAAACTAATTGTTCTGTATTCTTCACATTTATCTGCCCCTGCTTTCTTTGGTATCATAACTATAACACTTTTTTTGAAGTCTGACGGAAATTCCCCTTTTTCATAAATATTACACACCAGTTTGTATAATCTATCAATCGCTTCCTCACCTGCACTGCGCAGTAATTCTACAGGTATTCCGTCTATTCCAGGAGCCTTTCTGCCATTTAAATCTTTTAATGCTCTCTTAAATTCAGATCTCAGTATTGTTTCTCCCATTTCATCCTCCTCAACTTCCTCTTCTTCCTCTATAACACCATTTTCTAATTCATTTCCTCCGTATAACTCTTCAATATATTCCACCCATCTATCGACTTTACCTTTCGTATTATATATTGGTGTACCATCTTTGTTTAACACATTATTAGATTTTAATTTATGTACCCCAAAATTTTCCTTAACTTTCCTGTATGCTCCGTCAATTTTACCAATGTTCATTTCTCTTTCCACTTCTGAACACTTTTCTTTAATCCACTCTTCTTTCGCCAGTTTGCATTTCCTATTTATAGCATTTCTTAATTGCCGATAGTTCCTTTTACTTTCTTCATCATTAGCATTCTTATATTTTCTACGTTCATCCATCAGCTGCAATATATCGTCTGAAACCCAAGGTTTTCTACCAGTTCTCTTTATTCCGCCTAAGTTTGCTTCAGCTGATTTAAGAATTTCCTTTTTAACATTCTCCCATTCTTCTTCTACATTTTCTACCATATCTTTTTTACTCAGACCTCTTGCGATGTCCTCCTCAAAAATCTTCTTTACCTCCTCTTCCTCAAGCTTCTCTAAATTCCACCGATTCATCTGACAACTTTTCTTCAGGTTTTTAAACCCCAATCTACATTTCATTATCACCAAATTATGGTCGCTATCAATGTCTGCTCCAGGGTAAGTTTTGCAGTCAACGAGTTGATTTCTAAATCTTTGCTTAACCATGATATAATCTATCTGATACCTTCCAGTATCGCCTGGCTTTTTCCAAGTGTATATTCTTCTATTATGATTTTTAAATTGGGTGTTGGCAATTACTAAATTATACTTCGTGCAAAATTCTATAAGTCGGTCCCCTCTTTCATTCCTTTTGCCCAGCCCATATTCACCCACTATATTTCCTTCCTTGCCTTTTCCAATGCTTGCATTCCAATCTCCAACTATTATTAAATTTTCATCTCCCTTTACGTGTTTAATTGCATCATCAATCTCTTCGTATACACACTCTACCTCATCATCATCATGGGCGCTTGTAGGCATATAAACGTTAACAATCGTTGTCGGTTTAGGTTTTGATTTTATCCTTATTACAATTACGTTTTAACAATTGTAAAAAAAAAAATATAAATTAATAAATATCTTATTTGTTCGTCTATTAGGATTAGTATAAAATTATATTACGAATAACTCACTAACTAGTTCATTGATATATCTTCTGAACTTTCCAATTACGGAATTATTCAGGGAGTTTCATGTAATTCAAATACATTTACTAAGAAAGAACTCTTTTCAATTTTTAATTCAAATACCCCCTCCTCAAAACCAGTCAAGGTTTTTATCCCAATGATAATCAACATAGATAAGGACAGTTCCTAATTGAGGATGGCATGAACTTGAGAAACGACATTGTTCTTCACGGTCGAAACCATGTATCCTGTTTCAGTGTGAGTTCTCCTAATGAACACGTGATCCTGTACCTGAAAAGATGAACTGAACCTTCACTATTTTTATTTAATTATTTTCTTTTTAATGTAAGTTAAGTGTTTAAAAAACCATGGTGAAAATGAATAATGCGCTAATTTTATGCAAATAATAACTATTACGTTTCCAAAAAAAATGCAGCCACTAAGTACTCTTAGGTGATTGTATTTTTATAAAAATATTAGTATCCGATTCGAACCTATAACCTTAAGGTTACAAAATCGTGAGACTGAAAGATATGATGCTGCAAGAAATTAAAAAAAAAAATACTGCGTAAAATTTAGAAGTCACATTCACCTAAGCTCATATTAAACATAGAGCGTTAAGAACGTTGTTGTTCAGTACGTTTTAGATTTATGTAATGCATTCTGTCCGTTTGGCGTTAATCTGGATGCTCTGTTGTTTTGTTACATGAGCAAGATATCGGATATGCTACCGGATATAAAGTTGTAAGAAAACAACTAAAACTCCTTCCCTGCAAAGTAATGTGTGTTCAAGAACTGAAACCTGTAAATTATACCAAAAAACTTGGTTATTTTCAATGGTTTAAACGTTTTATTGACCACAATTCTGTAGGTATCCTCGACACTAAGTTTTTTTATACAGATAAAGCGTGATTTCATCTGGGAGAGTATATTAATTAAAAAAATATAAGATTGTGGTCGACAATTAACCCCCATGAATTACATGAACAATTTTTACACGAAGAGAAAATTGGAATCAGGGTCGGTGTGAGTAGAACGCGCAATCTTTTTTGAAAATACAGTTAATAATGATCGTTATTGTGTTGTTTTAACAAACTTCATTGGTAATTTAACGGAAGTGGAAATCAACCACGTTTGGTTTCAACAAGATAACGCCACAGCACACACAAATAACAGGTAAATGACTTTTTTACGAAATGTCTTCGGAGATTCTGAGGGGTTTGTAGCCTACGATCACCCGATCTGACTCCCTTAGATTACTTTCTATATTGGCAGCGAAACAAGCAGTGTATCTCAACAGAGCACGCACAATTGACGGACTAAAAACCGCAATAATGGCAAACGTACGGAAAAGTCCAGTACATCAGCTGATTAAAGCGTTTGAAAGCAAATTGAAACGTGTGTACTGTTGTACTGATATTGGAGGAAGTCATTTTCAACATCCCTTATAAAATATTTCAGTTATTGTAATACCCGTTTCTATAAAATAATGAAATAAAAATACTAAGTAATAATTAGTCATCACACGTTCATAATTCCAGAGCTCAGCAACTTTCCAAGGTGTTGTAGATAAATTTTATTATTTTAACATATACTAAATTTTTAAGCTTAATTATCGATCCAAATATATTCTGTTGTATTTGTTTTTTAGTTTGTTTATTCAAATAATAGTTCTATTAATTTTACTAGAAACAGATTAAATCGCTAATATGGGAATTCTGATAAAGATGTAAACTATTTATTTTATTTTTATTAGGTTTCATAGTTTTCATATTCAATTTTAAGATGAAAACAGCAAAAATTTAACCGATTGGTTTACCTACAATAAAGTTAATCATGTGTCTCTTAAACCTTTTAAGAATTAATTAGAAGCGCCGTGTTATAAATAAAAAATATATACATTTTTAACTTTTACAATAATTAATTTATCTTACATAAATCTATTGTAACTTTATTTTAAATACGAGTTAATTATAATTCTTCTGCAATCCGTGTAGCCTATCTATTTTGTTCAACTCGTGACTGACGTTCACTTCCAAACAATATTAAATAAATAATAACGATAATTGTCCCATGTTCTTACGTAAATAGATAAAATTGCCTATATATTTTCTTCTTTTAATTTGATTCTAATTTTAATGAAAATATTTGGAATGGTTTTTATCTATGTGTGTTAATTTCCATATACGCGCAGTATATAAAGTAATATAAATTCATCCATGACGACATAATTTCAATTATTATTTCATAAACACTTTATTAACCTCATATATATTTAAAACACGGTAACCTATTTGTATATTAAGGTAATTCTTTACTGGATTTTTAAAAATTACTTATGGTGTAATATTTTAACAAAAATTGTGTAATTTAATTATTTTTTTTTTTTTTAATATAAAGCCAAAATATTAACAAATTATTTTTATCATTTTAATATAAAAAGTTCTCACTTTATTGCATCAAAAAAAAAACACTATACATAAAAAAAATTATAGATGAGATAATAATTGGGCGAATGTATACAAAATTACGTAGAAGCGAATCTTTACGTTAAATTAGTTGAATGAACTCAACCTATTAAATTTAAATATTCTGTATTTTTTTTTTTAATTTTATGCTGAATTAGAATGTAGTCCAGGCGTTATCTGTTTTGGGTTGAACTTTTTTTATATGATCGCTAATTTTTGCTTTACTGCCTCCGGAATATCAGCAGAAATGATTATTACGTTATCCTTCAGTTGAAAAAGGTGTGCTTAAATTTTTATTAAACAAAATGTAAAAAAAAAATCTCCTGTTTCCCTAGATAACTCGCTAACTGTTCAGTTTAGAGAAAAAAAGAGAAATTTGTTTTGGTATTAAATTTTACACACAACATCATCGGTTGCAAATCGAATAATACGTTATTATTGATGCAAAAATAGCATAACTGTCAAAAAAATGAAAAAAAAAAATTTTTGAATATTTTTCGAGTACTATATCATCATACCTTACCTTCATATTTTGCCTCAAAGAACGTTTTGATATGATAAAGCAATACGATATGTTTCAACAAAATCGGTCTGACAATTTTTGCAATTCATGAATGTTATTTAGTTACAATTGGCAAGAACATTTAAAAAAAATCAAATGTAATGAAACATAAACCATGTAACATTTTCGCGGTGGGCCTTTTTTTCTACTTCTTTATAAACATTTAACCCATAAAAAAGGATAGATATTATAAAATAATAAATTCATGAACCCATTATAAAATAATATAATAAATATTACCTCAAGGCAGAAAAAATAATCGTAATTTTGTTTAGGATCCCAATTGTTCTCAATAAAATGATAAAATCCTTTAAATAACGGAATAAAAAATTATTCCATTAACATGAATTGGTATTCCATAATAACTATTTATATTATAATTACCATGTCCAAAGTTAAACTTAAGTAAAATAGATTACTATAATTAATTTTCATGTAAAAAAAAAACAATTAATATTTAATTTATATTGATATCTAACAATTAAAAGTTAATTTGAATAATTTATTATGAAAAATTAATTGCTCTATTGATATTTAATTAATATAATAACAGGTTTCATGAAACACGATAAATTGTAATTATTATATTAATTAACATGATATTTTGATTAAAATAAATCTTGATTTACGAGTGACACCATGGTTCCCGGTAATACTTTTAACAACATAAACATTCACTTGTGTGTGTGTGTTTGTATGTTTAGCCTACGTGCAAGAAAGTAAAGAAGCTGTAAAATTTTGCAAGTCATGAGTGAAAATATTTGTCCCTGTTTACCTACTTACCTATCTATACATACATATGCGTACACACGCGCGCTCGTGCGCGTGCACACACACACACACACACAAACAAACACACATATATATATATATATATATGTAAGATTACACTATTGTAAAAAGATGCGCTTTCTCTTATATTAACTCTTAACTACATAACAAAACTAATAGTAATAATACAAATAATAATATATATATATCACAACAGCTAAGACTACTAACAGTAATGTTTTTCTGTTTCACTTTTATAAACTATGACTTTATACTTATTCATTCTTGTTACAAGAAAGAATAATTGTATCAAACAACAAACCACTGCCATCTAGATCATCATCATCATCATCATTATTATTATTATATAACATAACCTTACAACGAAAATAGAAATAAAAGCACGAAATAATAGATAATCTTTATTGTTTTGACTATTTAAATTATACACACCAAAGGTTTACGTGTACATATGATGCGTTTCAAAATTATTTCTCCGAATATGTAATGTCATAACAATCCGATTGGGATTTTACTTTTACTTTTACTTTTACTTTTTTATTTTTATTAAAGCAAATTTAATTTATTATATATTAAGCGTATACTCCAAACAAAAAAAACAAAGCTAATTCTTAAAAAAAAAAAGTCATAATTCATCAGCAACTCATATGTAACTTTTTTTAAATTTGTTTATATAAAATACACATTTCAAAAATTATTTGATAATTTTAAATCTAATAACAGAGAAAAAAGAATTATCTAATTGTTTAATCAATATTTCAAATAGATAACCTATAGAAAATTTAACAGATGTAATATCTATCACAAAAAAACTCGTTTTGCAAGCTAGTTACGAAACTTACTGATGTGCTTTTAGCTTAAATTCTTTTAACTTCAAAATTAGAGGGAAAATCGAGTCAAAAACTGCAAATTATTACCATACCTTCCCTAATTAATATATTTCATTTTACTACAGCCGAGAAAATAAAAATAATAGGCAATAAATTTTCTTGAATTTTTTTTACTATTTTAATAAAATTTTAGAATTTTGCTTTTATTTTTTTTAACAAAACTACAACAATTTTAAAAATCAAATTAAAGTGATTTTTAAAAAAATGGTATTATTACAGAACGCTATAAGGTAAAATAAATCAAATGTACTATTAAATTGACTAAAATTTTGCTTATTGAAAAACTATACTAATTATGAGTATATTATTTTAATTTTCTTTTATATTACTCTGTTTACATGAATAAATAATTTGGTTAGTAAAAGTATCTAACACAGGTAGATTACGGAATAATCAGTAATTTCTCAGAAAGCGTATTTATTCTACCTTCTCAGTAGGTCTCACTACTACATATATCGTATGTATATGCATGTGTATATATATATATATATATATATATATATATATATATATACACACACAGCTAAATTAACCGGGTTTTCCTCACCCCCTTGCTTGACATTTCGTAAGATAATGCATTTCTTAAAAAAGGTAATACAAACATTATTTTTTTTTTTAATGATCTTTGCTTGACATCTTTGCATCACCTGTTCTCTATTAGTAATAAATCATAAAAACCATATTCGTTACATGAGAGAGATTGAAAGCTACAATTAAAATTTTTAAAAATATTATAAACTTGTACGATTTATTATTATTATTTATTTTTTTTATAAAGTTTAATCCTGAATCATCGAATATATATTTACAACATTATTATTTATTGACAGCAAAATATATAGAGTGATAAATATCGTTTAAAAGTTCTATTAAAGACTGTTTGGTCTTTAAAAACAGAAAAAAAGGGCTAACAAAATAATAGGTACAATTTTATATCATAGGTAAAACCTCACATTATTTATAAATCTACAACAGAATTACAGCACAGCAGATCCTATGTTTCGTCTTTTAGGGCATATAGAAATTAATCAGTACATCCACCTACTCAACTGACAATTCCATGCAATTAGAATATTAAAATTTAACTGAAGTCTCTACTTCAGTTAAATTTTAATATTTACGGGAGAACATTTTATTAAAGGTCTCTACCTTTTATTTTTATTAAAGGTCTCTACCTTTAATAAAATGTTCTCCCGTTTAATTTTTAAAAATAGTATCGATCACTATTACATAAAATTAAATAAAATATAAAAATAGAGTTCTTTCTTTTATTTTTGATGGATTATTATTAATTCATCACATAATGTTATGCCTTGTAAGTAGAAATATAATATAAAATATCTATATAAAAAATCTGATGTGGACACCACATAATTTCCTTGTACGCCTATTAAATTACATATACATATATTTTTTTTTAAATGAAAAGTACATAAATTTTTATTTCATTAATAATCTGATTTTTTTCACGTATTTTTTTTTAATTGTTATTACTGAATTATTATTTATCGTAATTTTTTTTACAATCAGAGGTTCATAATAATTAGTAATAAATCAATATATATATAACTTAAAGAAACAGTTAAAAAAAAAAAAGAAATGAAGTCTGATTTGAACCGATGTTCCTTCCCCTTGTAAGAAACAAATATTTCATTAATTAAAATTTTATTTGGCTACAACTCTGGAATCAATGAAAATAAATACCACTTATGATATATCGTCAAAAGCTCTCAATGAAGACTTATTACTGCAGTTAAGGAAAAGTCCAAAATCCAATTTTTTTGGATTTTGAGCTTTTTTTGGACACTTTTTGTCCAGTCAATTGCAATCAAAAGGACAGGTGCACAACTAGATGTTACAACAGTCCTAAATCCAAAATTTTAACATCCTACAGCTAATCGTTTTTGAGTTATGCGAGATACATACGCACATAAGTACGTAAGTAGGTACAGACGACATGCCGAACCTAGTCAAAATGGATATTTCCGTTGAAATCTGAAACCCGAAATTTTTGCGATCACAATACTTCCTTTACTTCGTACAAGGAAGTAAAAATTCTAAATAAATTCGAAATCCGAATGTTCCGAATAATACACTAAGATTTTACTAGTCTGCCACAAAGGTTGACGGAATGTAATAATAAATTAAATTTACAAAACCAAATAATTATCTATTATATAGAATCTGATTTAATTATTGTCTTAAGATATTACTAAAAGAAAATGACAATGTTAAGTATATTATACGTTTAGTTTAATTGTTGTTTCTCAACTGATTATGAAATTATCTTGGGAAAAAGCCTTGTTTTGTTTTCGTTGCTATTTTTAATAAATTACCGGAACCATTTGAAAAATTTTCCCACCAATTTATTTAAGACATAATTAAAAGATTTTCTTTTGCAATCGGGGATAGGCCTGCCATTTTTTATACGCTACAAATTTCCATTCTCACAAAACAAAATTACCAAAGCAGTCGATGCCCGTCATCTTAAAAAAAAAATACACGATATATTTTCATGCCGTTCAACATAAAAATGTATTTATATTTATATGAAAAAAGACAAAATTTCTTTTTAAAAATAAGTTTAATTAAAATATTATATAAAATAAATAAATTATATTGTTATTATTTTCATTTAAATACAAAAATATTTATTTCAAAAAATTATGTTTCATATATATATATATATATATATATATATATATATATATATATATATATATATATATTTAATTTAATACAGCAGGATATCACAATTTTATTCAACAAATATAATGAATTGTTTAGTGTGGTATAAGACTGGTAGTAAATTGGACATATTTTTAAAATTAAACATGCAATATAATAAACTTATACGATGCATTAGACCCCCCACACGTGAACTCATTCATCAAATATATTATATATGTACATATTTTATCAATGAGATATAAATATATTTATAAAACACGTTTACTAGTATTGTGTACGAGAAGGTTATAAAGATTTTTTTTTCAAGATCAGATTTAACTGGATAATAAATTTTAACAGGTTAGGTAAATAGAGGGAGAAAAATACGAGAAATTTTAAGAAAAAGAGAAATAACTTTAAAATTCTTCTATAAATAAGTGGTACTTATTTTCATTGGTTCCAGGGTTATAACCAAATAATATTAATGTAAGTAATGAAATATTTGATCTTACAAAGGGAAGGCACATCGGTTCGAATCCGACTTCAACTCCTTTTTTTTAACTTTTTTTTTTTAATTTAAATTTATTGATTTATTAATAATTATTAACCTCTGATTATAAAAAATTACATTAATAATTCAATAATAACAATAAAAAAAATATCGGTAGTTATTAATGAAATAAAATTTTATGTACTTTCCATTTAAAAAAAAATTATATATACAGATATGTAATTTAATAGGCATACAAGGAAGTCATGTGATGTCCACATCAGATTTTTTTAAATTAAAGGAGTTATGCTACACGGATTTTTTTTTTATTGATATTTGCTGTTACTAATTTATTACTCTCCTGCACAAAGCGTCATTCTATAATCATTGATATTACTAATTTATTAAAAAATTATTTACCGATGATGATTTATAAATCGAAATGCTCATCCAGTTTTAAATATTTGTGAAAGGGTTTTTAATAAACGATTTCATATGAAAACAGATTACTAATGTAGAAAGAATACTATAATGGGTTCTTTAAAAGAGAATTTTATCAGAATGATTAAGCTAAAATATAAAAGGATTTATTTTTTTTTACATCTGTTTTTTCACCTGACAGCTGATTTTTCCTGAATGAAATCATTAAACGAAAAATTTCATGTAAAATATTTAATGTTTTATTAAAAAATGCTGTTATACAATTTTTTTTTAATCTGTTTGGAATTACAAACTTAGTTCATTGTGTAAAGTGAATCAAAAGAACCGAAATATTTGTAATCCACGTCAAACAAGTTAAATCTATATTTATTTAATAAAACATTTATCTATTGAATGCTATGTGAAGTGAATTTAAATGACACAAGAATTTAAAAAAAAAAGAATTGAATCAGATCTTACTTAGAATTATAATAACAAATGATGGTTTTCCCCCATTTTATTAAAACCCTGCCAACTATGTTGTATAATGTGTATAATAATCAAGTAGCACATCGCATATTAAGTATATTTTATTTGTATGAACAATAAAATTTCTAAGAATGTTAATATATAATATTTATTTTTTTTTAAATTTGTATAATTTATGGGAAAAATTGTTTACTCATTTACAAGAAATAAAAAATAATAATTAATGATTTATTCAAAACGTAAACTTGTCCGTGAGAATTATTAATAATTTTTACATTAAAAATATTTTTAAAGTTTGTTTCAAAGTAATATCACTTAAAAAAATTCTGAATACAAGATTTGTAAAAATATATACTTTAAACTTTCCCGGAGAATATAATTACATTAAAGGGAAAAATATGGTGATCATGTCAAAAATGGGCTATCGGGTTTTTTACACATTTTTACATTTTAAGGTCTAAAATAGTTAACTAGACAAAAAAAAAACACATGTATGTATGTGCTAATGTAAATACGTATGTATGACCCACTGCTTCTGGCCTTACTTCTCACGATTGACCAAATTTTTTTCAAATTTGGCTCAAATATTTCTATATATGGAGCATTGATCACAATAATTCTTTTTAAAATTCATTAAGATGGTAGGGGATATCACGAAAAAATCAATTTTGATTTTCTTCAGAGGCATTTTAGAGAAAATAAACTTTAATTTAAAGCAAACCTTATACTTACAATGCATATATTAAAAATTTATACAAACATTTTTCTAAAAATCAACCGCCACCACTTAAAACTGAAATACATGGTTTTTGTTCTTTAGCTCTATCTCCATTCGGTTTAACTATTTTCAAATCTTTTTTGAAAGTTTATACTTCATATCAAGCTATCAAGAAATTTATAATTTTTTTTTTTTATAGACACGGATCTAAAATGGAGAAAAGTTTTTCGAAAGTTTTCTCTTTCTTATTTTAGCCTCAATTGAAGGGGGTGTTAGATTAAGAGAAAACTTTACTTAAAGCAAATTTGTTACGTTCAACCAATATATACAAAAAAAATTATATATAATCATACAATGTAATAAAAGCGGTGAAAATATTTTATGACTTGACCGTCATTGCTGAGAAAATCATTAATACTTTGCCAGATTTTTTTTAATGTAATGAAGCTATTTAAATTATGTCTATTTAATATTACCGATTGTTTCCTAAATACTAAATTTTCGATAATTATGAAACCATTTCTCGAAAATGGTACCTCTGATATGTTAAATAAATAATATGAAAAACTAATGAAATCCACCTTACCAGCACATTGACATGAACTCTGGGCCTTTAGGCTTATTTAAAAGCCAGCATCAGGAGATAAATTTATAAAAATAAAAGATTTGATTATACTGGTAGCACCGGGGATAGTTATGACTGTTTTACATTTTAATTTTCTTTAAATCTTTAAAAATTTTTTTAGAATTTTTTTACTTTAATGTAATAATTTTATCTCCTGATGATGGCTTTCAAGTAAGCCGAAAGATGTTGAGTTCATATCAAAGGTGATTTCATTAATTTTTATTATTAATTATGAAGCCAATGATTAATTAATTGTATTTCCGTTGTTTCGGATATCAAATTTCTTAAATTTCGAAGTATAATAATTCTGTAAACTGATATAACGGAACGTTTATATCAGTTCATTAATAGCGCAAACATTAACTTTCTTTTTCATTGCACCGATATCGTTAACATTAGAAAATATTTTATTTGTATCATTCTTTTTTAAAATTTAAAGATCAACAGTACACATGGTTTTAAAAATTATTTTATCTTACTTTTTTATTGCTCCTATAAGTGATGTATTATTTATTTTTCTAATATGTACGTTGCAATATGTTCAACTAGTGAACTATAAGCAACCCCTCCCCTCCTGACCAATGACATGAGGATGGTATGTATGACGTGTAAATGAAGTGTATTCTTGTTATAAAGTCAGGCCGAGATATGTGGTTAATTAAAACCCAGCCACCAAAAATTCATCGGTATCCACTGTCTAATATTGAAATCCGTAAAAAAGTAACCAACCTTTACTAAAAATTTAACTTAAGAACTTCGATTTCGATAAACAACTGATTTGCGACGATGAGTTTACCACTAAATCTGGGCTTAATAATTAATTAAAAATATTTTTTTATATTCTTAATAATACGTTTTATTATATTTACGATAATATTAATTAAATCTTTTTCCCTTTTAAAATAATGTAATTAAAAATTATAAAATCATCTAGATATATAATTTGATAAAAACAGAAATAAAAGTTCATCCTTTTTGTTTTACTCTTATTTATTTTGAAACGGACATTTTTCTCTGAGTAATAAATTCATGCTCTTCAGAATTCCTTCAAACTCATTTTTTGAACAATATCATCAGAACCGACCTCTGTGGCTGAGTAGGTAGCGTCTCGGTATTTTATGCGGAGGTCCCGCGTTCGAATCCCGACCAAGCATGGTATATTTTCATACGCTACCAATATCCACCGGGCTAACGGCCATAGCTGTTGACTCCCGGACTTTCGTAACAAAAAATAAATTAAATATCACCAGCGATTTTCAATTATGTTATTTCTTCTCCTTATACAGTAAAAATTGACTGATATAAACCGTTACTTCATATATATATTTTAAAATAAAATTTTAAACAACAGAAAAATCTTTTGATAAAAATTAAGTAAAATAAAATAAAAAATTTTCCCCTAGAAAAAAAATCCGGTGTTTTATTTTCGAATTACATTTGACACGATCTGCTTATCTTAGCTTCAAATATAAAAAACAATTCCTTTTCATCTTTTCAAACAGATTAAGTAGAACGGTAGTATTTAATATACGAAGGGTTTCCCCATTGCAATTTTAATTAGTATTAAAATTTAACCGATATATTGCACGGGTTAACCTATACGATAAACACTGTATAAGATTTGTTCACGAATCATTACTGATAAATGTATTATTATAAAAGTATTGTATATGCGTGCATCAAACACAAAGAGAAAGTAACGTGTGAGAAATGTGTAATAAGTGAGACGTGTATAACACAAACATAAGCATTAACTGAAACGAATTTGATGTTACGTCTTAAATGGGTGTGTATAGACTATAATAGAAGAATATAGAATATGCATGTAAAAAGGTGTGTAACTATTTTGTTAATACCTTTTGTTCCATTCTAGCGTTTGTTATTAATTTATTTGTAATTTTATAGGTTATTGATATTTAATTGTTGTTATTTTAATGTTGTAATTACATTGTTTAAAAATTAATTAATAAATAACAAGTATAAATTACAACATTTTTTTTTTTACTTAATAATAACTTTTATTAAAAGATGCAAGCAGCAATTTAATTATTTCATTTTTATTTTTTCTCATAGTCAAAGCGTATATTATAAACTAATATAGAGAGAGTTGTACGATCGTGAAAAAAAAATGTTAATGAAAAAAAATAAGTAATTAATTTATTTAAGATTTCGTCACTTTTAAACAATTTGAAGGTAATCCAATCCTAAATACTGAACCTTTAGAAAATACAAAAAAAGCTATAATAAACAGTTAAAAGCAAAAAATTAGATAAACAATCGTTAAAAAGAAAAATCTATAGTTAGGTATGCATTTCAGTTATTACTCAGCTATCATCGGCAGATACGCAGGAATATATCTTTATACAAAAAAAATTATAAAATTTATTTTTATCTTTGATGGTTGGGATCCAATTAACCACAAGTCTCAGGATTGGTCAGCCTAATCTATTCAAGGCTACATATTTACCGGCACTTTTACACAGATAATCACTAACGACTTTAATTTATGATGCGACTATAAATAAAAATATTAAGAATATTGCGCCTGAGGATGGATGAAAAATATTGTATACAAAACAGAAATACATTCTTGTAAGGAATAAACTGTTCGCATTTTGGATGCGGATGAGCAACTTAAGGAGAGCCCTGAAGAACTAAAATTAGCAACAAAACCAGTACAGAAGCGTACCAAGAAATTAGTTGAAAATAGCGGGCCCATTTTTAAACATTTATTATAAAGTGGTACTTTATAATAATGCTCTTTGGTTTAGTGTACTGTTTTTAAATAGAATTCGAATTTTTCTAACTTTTCTTTGTTTTATTCAAATTATATTATACACTATTTGTTTAGTATTAAATTTTCTACAAGTTTTGTTTAAAAGTTTTATGTGTTTATGAAACATTTAACAAAGTTATTGTACGCCAAACATAAAAAAAACTGGGTTTTTTACCACAGTTTATTGATTTTCACCCCAAATTTCTCAAAAACTACTGCAGATACGTTGCTGGAATCTATTTTATTCGGGTTTTCAGGTCAAAAACCGTCATAAATCACAATTCAGACCCTTAATTAACTCCTAAAAATTTCAGTACGACCTCATTTCACCGAGGTAGCTGAAATCCGAGCGAAATTTTTAACTAGCCGTAATTCGCAAACGAAGCATTTTAGAACATACGTTTATATGATCTTTATCCATTATTTTCATGAGTATAATAGATGATGAAAGTCCTGGGAGAACTTCGTGATAAATTCTATTTACGTGTATATATTTAATGAAGATAATTGTTTGTAATTGAAATGCGTGTCTATAGATTTTTGTAAAAAGGATTTTTTGTGTTTCGCTATACTTATTTGTTAAAATGAAATACATGTATTTCGCTAAGCACGCATCTATTTGTCTTAAAAAATCTCTTTAAATATTAAATTATTTAACTGAAATTGTTTATATTCTACATGTAAATGTACATTCATTCATCTATCTATATGTTATGTACTTAAACTTGTTTCTAGCCTAAAGTTTTGGTATCCGAACTAAACTAATATTTGCAACAAAAAAAACGTTTTTTTTCATTAAACATTATAAAAAATATTTAACTTAAATGTTTTTTTCTCTCATTCGTAAAATTACGCTTACTGAGTAAACAAACGATACATAATTAGTACATTAATTTTGTTTTTGAATAATACATTTTCCAGTCTCCTATAAAATAAATCACCTAACGTACAAGCAGTTTAATTAGAGTTAACTTCTCTGAAAGTAATGATTTTATTATACATCTACTTCCTGTAGAGAACAAAATGAATGATGTTAAATATCACTCGTATTTCGGTGAGATTAGCACAGTAGTGTGTAACAGTATATTGGTCTATATAAACAACGAAATGAAAAGCCGATTTACTGCTAATTTTTTTTTTTGTGACCCTGATGTAGGATGATTGTTTTTTTTAGGAATGACTACGGTATTTTTTTAAGAGTGACTTGTATTTTGTGACAGAACATTTAATAATTACTTTATTATTTGGTAACTAACTTTCATAATATGATACATAGAAAAATAAATATTTGAAAACATTATTTAGCTCTCCTAAGTTGCATTAAAAATTACAAGTAGGTTATTGCTGGATTATCGTAAAGGAATGTACTTCGTTTGTGTGTGTGTGTATATAATAAATCCAGAATAACTAGTCAGATTTTTATGAAATTATAAATAAAAAGATTCATTTCATCTTTAACTAGTTAAAGACTTATATAAAGATTTAAAATGGTAGATGATTACGACATTCTTTTTGTTTTCAATTTTTGTTTATTAAATTTCACTATTGTAGATAGACTACGAACTGCAGGCTCATAAAATTTACACGTGTAACTGTAAAATATTATTACTATTACTATTATTTAAACTTAAATTTTAGTTCCTTATTGAATAGAAAGAAAGTTAATGTTATACGTCGAATAAAATTAACATTAATTTTCAATCATAGTGTCGGAGACATTAAAAATATATTTTAATCTTATTATAACTTATGTTATGTTTAAAGTTCATTCGTGATTACACATTGTAAAAACAAAACGAAGAGATTATTCGTGACATTTTAATTATTGACAACATTAAACTAAACAGTGAGGAAAATATTGTAATTAAACGTGACAGATGATTTAGTTAATAAACATTTTACTTTGTAATATTCAAAAGTCACATTAAGAATAACAAAAAAAAATTACAATACATTTATCCATCGTTTGACTTCTTCGGTACTTTTATTAAAATTACGCGTTTTAAAATGTATGTGCCATCATCAGATTTCACAAAAATTTTTATTTTCTTGGCATCATAGCTCTAGAACTATTCTGCAAGAAGGAAAGTATGGAAATCAATCAAAAAATTGGGTATGAATTTTTAGCATTTCTTGACGTTTCATCCCAAAAAAAAAAATTTTCGGGTAATATTTTTACGAAACTACGTGTGTTGGCGAGTTTGAAGCTTAATATATTTTGAATTGATGTACTAACTTTTATTAAATTTAGCACAGAAACTCGTGTATAAGGGCAATATATAAAACGATTTGGGTCAATGTGTCCAGGGGGGTAGATAAATTTGTTTAAGATAGTTGCAAACAAAACCCTATTTTATATTAAGTTCAGTACATGCGCGTCTCGTACCATTTATTTTACCATTTAAAAAATATTTTCCCTCAAGTTCTCTCCCCTTCCCCAAAAATTTAAAAAAAGGTATTTTTTTTATTTATTGCATATTTTTTAACATAATTTTTTTATGTCTTTCTAAGCATAGTAATAATACAAGTTGACCCCAATAAAATACTTTCGGGCAATATTTTAGGAAGGAGGAGCCTATAAAATTTTAAAAAATATAGATTTTTTTTTAATTCTAAGAAACGTTTTTTAAATTAATTAAACTTTTAATAACAATATTACAAAAATTTTATCATAATTCACCCCATATCCAAAATAGAAATATTAGGTAATTTTTTTTTTATTGGTTGTACTTGTTTCAATGGATTTTTTCAATTTTCTTCCATCCAACAAATCATAAACAACAAATCAAAAAAAAAAGATTATTGGAAGGTAATTTTTGAGGGCAGAACAGAAAAATGTAAAAAAATATCGATTTTTTTTTTTTTAATTTTTAAAATTATTTCCATGACCATTATTTTTCCATCATATAAGAATAAATAACCAGTGCCAGAAAAGTACGTATAACAATTTTTTGTCAGCTTTTTTAAATTGAGTTAATATAATTTTTTTTTAATCTTTTTATTTAAATAAATAACCTTCTATTTAAGTTATCTTGAAAAAAAAAACATTTTTTTTGTTGTGAGACCACCAGACAAAATCTTTTCTGAAAAAAAAATATATTGAAATCGATCCATTTCGTGAAGAATACGGTTGAACATAAATAAAAATAGATACAAGCGGACGTATTGACTAGTTATTTAAAAATTAAATATAATTTAAAAGCATTGTATATCGCACTGACACGTGGTAGTCACTTTATTATAATTCTTTTTATTTTTTTATAATTAATTCATTATATAAGCTTTGAAGCTTGTGCAAGGGGAAAAAAATTGAAATTTTTTACCCTATGAAAAATGTGCCTGATCGGGTGATTCGAACCCGAGACCTCCGGATGAAAGGATATTTATTAATTAAAAAATTAATAAATAAAAAAAATCTTAAATGTTTTTACAGTAGCTTTGTTACAAAATTAAAAAAAAAAAGATTAGATGAAGGATTTTTTTATTTTAATTGGAAGATTAATCACGAATAGAAGGTAGATATAGTGATAAATAAGCTATGTCAAAAATGTTGTTTACATCCTTTTCGATGTTACTTTTAATAGATATGCATGCATTAACCTAATAATAGTGGAAAAAGTATTATATAAGTACTATTACATAATTACTATTAACCTTTTTAAAATCTGAATAAAATAAAACGATAAACAGCTTGACGTCCATATGATGATAATACTTAGTTAATAATATTTAATAGCCTACAGTCTTTTGAATAATAACGCTTCCTTTACCACTATTTCACACGAATTTCAAGTTGAATGTTCGTTATTTTATGTTAAAATCATAAACATTCATTTTAATAATTAAATTATGGCCTATATGAAGAAAAAATCTAAAACTGTGTACACGTGTAAGACAGACCTACTTATGCACGTGGAATATTTTAATCGTAGATTTTTGAAGGATATCCTAATATATATACATAGTATTCTATATATGATATTCTTAATATCTTGTGAATATGATAATATATTGATAAGATTATGTAAATATACTCGTAATATTCTAAATTAGTGAGGTATTCTATATATATATATATAATATATAATATATAATATTATATATTATATATATATAAATTATAAACCAAACTGATCCACCTAAGTACAGAAATATACATTAAATAAGATGACGCTTACTTTATTTCATATTTTAGAAAAAACTTTTTCCTGGAAACCCACATCTTCAGTTGTGATTTTTTTATTTTAAACTGTTCGTATCAAACTACATTCCACACTTAAATACATTCAAATTGATCAAAGATATAAAAAGTTTTATTTAAAAAATTAATTATTTCACATTTCCAAATTCCACGCACAATCTTTCCAGAAGTTCCTACGGTTTTATTCTGGTGCTAGACAACACGAATGGCATTACAGTTACTGATAACGTATTCCATAAGACCTTAGCTTCAATAGAAATTTCTCCTTTAAAATTTTATAACTTAAAAATTCTTCCTTATTTTAGAAAATTATACATTCCTAACCACTTAAAATTTATATTTTACTTTTCTATCCTAATAGATATTTCTTATATTCTTTGTATATCAATAAAAGAATGAATGTAAAAATAAATAAAATATTATATTATTAATGGCACATTTTTCATTTAAGACATAAAATTGATGGTAATTTTTACTTCATTCTTATTGATGTTGCAGTAAAAGATAACTTTTTATGCTAAAATGAAGGTCCAAATTTAAATTCCCATTACTGATCATTGTGTTCATGGATTTAATTTTATTTCCTTTTAACGACACTTTTATATTAAAAGAATTCCTTTATGAAAATCCCTTAGCAATATGCCAATTCTTATCAATATTTATAATTTAGACTTATCTAATTTATAATATGTAAAATTTATTAAAATATTTTTAAAATCTTATTTTATAGTTTGTTAATTTTATTTATGTTTCTTTTTATTACAGATATTATTGGTCAGTTCTATTGTTATGATCGCCGGTACCGTTATGGGAAGGCCGCAAGTCGGTGGAGGACCATCTGGTCCAGCCACAACACCCATAGCTATTATTAAATACGAAAATGAAGGTGTAAATTTTGATGGATCATACAAATGGAAGTAAGTCGTTTTTGATCTGAACTTTTTATAGTTAAAAAAATAAAGAAAATTATGAATGAATGTGGTAAACTATTATACAGTATTTTAACAATCTTTTAATTAGAAAAAAGTTTGGTTTTTCTTGGTGGTTAGAGCGCTATTTAATTACCTGTATTATATGCATTTAGAAGCAGTTAAATTTAATAATGATACTTATTTAGAGATGTGCTGATAAATATTATGTTATTACTGAAATTCAGACTCCTGTAACAATAACAACATACTGAACTAAATAATTAGCTGTATATATGAGCTTACAGACAAATTTATTTGTCAAAATGCCATAATTTAAGCAATATTTTTACATACATTCATTTTTCTTTTCTTTTTTCTCTATTTATAGTCGCATCAATAATTAAAGTTAGCGACTCATCAAGATCTGTGCGAATGCTCCAGTAAATGTGTAATATTGAACAAATTTAGACCAACCATTGTTGAGACGTATAGTTAATTAAAACCCAACCACCAAAGAACACCGGTATCCACGATCTGCTATTCCAAATCTGTATAAAAATAACTGGCTTTATTAGAAACCTTAGAACTCTCGAATTCAAAATCATCTGATTTTCGACGACGAGTTTACCACTAGACCACCCCGGTGTGTTACTTTCTTCTTTAAATTCCATGTTCAGAACTAATTAAAAAACCAGCACTGAACTGAACAAATAATTTATAAGTTATTATCAATATATAACCAAATTAAAACTTTAATTGGCACAGTAATCCGTCTAATATTCCAGAAGAAAATTTTTCAGAATAGCTTTATTCAGCTTAGTTGTCCACTTAGTTAAGTGGACAACTAAGTCCGTCGATAGCCTATGACCCCATAGGGGAAGACACCCTCCACGTGACGGTTTCAGCCGCCACGCCACACCCCCTCCGTACCTAACCCTTATGGACTTTACCGGAGGTCATCTTCAGTACCTCGGCAATGACATCTTTCAGTCATGCCTCAGCCAGGATGCCATCGATGCGAATGCCAAAAGCGACATTCCCATAAGTGTACTACTAACTACTTAAACTCCAAATAAAACACATCTAGCCAAGTCTCAAACATGACTGAATGACTTTCTAAGAACGAATGTACTGAACTCTACCTACTCGAAAAGTAAAAATGAGTTCGACATACAAGGAATCATAAAACGCAACACAAAAACAATAAAAATAAATAATGTAACATAATTGACAAAAAAATATATATCCACCAAACAGATACAGAAACAACAACAGTTCAGCAAACCATAAAACAAAATAACAATAAAACCAAACAAACACAAAGAAGGAAAGTCCAAGCGGAACATCGTACCCCTTCAACGATTCTTTCTTTCACCAAATAGGTAATAAAACTTTCTACGATCACCCATCCGTAGGTAGCAGCAGTCTGCATTCTTTTTTCCTGTAATTTGAATACCTAGAGTTGGTTACATACATCGATCATCAAGTCAAGACGTTTTGTTCTTAGAAACCAGCAACAAAATGTGGCCGGAGATTGTTATCGAGAATCTTTTAGGGTAACTGGTTTGACCGGATCTCAAACTCTAACGTTCTTTTCCGTGAACAGTTAGTTATTTTAGTTGTGTTTTTTATTAAGACGAAATAGTTTTGAACACGAAGACAAGATTTTTATTGTGGAAAATCATTTAACAACTAAATCTTTTATTTTGTGCCAAAAAGCTTTTCCATTGCAGTTCCCGGGTAAGAATGAACAAATAAAATTCAATTCATCGTTTGATAAAGAAATATAAAGGGACTGATTCTGTTTGCAATCAGAGACATAGCGGGAAACGTTCAGTATTTAATGACGAAACATTGGAAGATGTTAGGGTAAGCTTTTTAAAACTCACCTAATAAATCATTACGAAAACTTTAAACGAACACCTCTGTATAGTGTCTTTAAAGCTAGCCGGCTACTTGACTTAAAGCTATACCACATGAATTACACCCGATTGATTATATTGCTAGACTCCACTACTGTCAATGATTTAAACATTTTGTTCGGAAGAGCTGTAAAGGGTTGGATAATATAATTTTTAGAGATGAGGCTTCGTTTCATTTGGGTGGTTACGTTAATAGTCGGAATAATCGCTAATAGAGCTCCAGCAACCCTCAGATCAGTCATTCACGACCTCTACACCCGCAGAAAATTGGTGTGTGGTGTGCAATTTCCAGACAAAGAGTAATTAGCCCCAAAGTTTTTGTAAACACTCTTAATGCAGACATCTACGAAGAAACTCTAACGTAATTTATTGAAAGTTTAGAATTAAATGAGAGAAATTCGTAGTTTCGACAAGATGGGGGCCACATGTCACACGGTAAGAGCAACTATAGACCTTTTGAGAGATTTCTTTGGTGAAAGAGTAATATCCATTGGCTTATTGCTAGCTAGGTAAATTGATATTTCTCTTGCAGATTTTTTTTTTCTCTGAGGATATCTAAAATGTTGTGTATTCAAAAATAACCTTCACACCATTGACGAACTGAAAGTCAACATAACTCGAGAATTACGAGACAGTGGAAGAGATACACTTCGAAAGTTTGCCCGGAATATGAAAAAAAGGGTAAAGGTTTGCATTACTGAAAATGGTGGACACTTTCAACATTTGTGATAAAAAAATTTCATCCGAATATAGTTTTACACAAATAATTGTAATATTTATAACTACTAATCGCATTTAATATACCACATTATTTTTCTTTAAATTGGGTTGTTGTTTTAGGTTGCGTTTTAAAACAAACACTGTATTTCTACTTCAGGCTGATTATACATTACGAGTAAAATTATTAAAAAACTATTTTTTAAATAAACAATTCATATACATAATGGTTTTGTAAATTTTATTAAAATATTAATATAAAATTTTATAAATACATATGTACATGTATAATTTTGTTTTAACTATGTTTTTAATCTAAATTTTCTCATATATCGATCTGACGAAGAAGAGATTTCTGCAAAAGCGTTGAACGTAGAGTATAAAATAAAATAAAACAAAAATAAAATAAAGCATAAAATAAAATAAGCCTAAAATAAAATAAAACATTATGTAAATGGACAAATTAAGTTTTATAAATACTTAAAATTTATCTGGGAATAGAACAGAATGGAAAGAGACATAATTCCAGGGACCTGCCTTAGGGCAGATTATCCCTCTATATAATTACATAAATGATTACGTAGTAGATTTTACTACGAAGTTTATTTATAATAAACAAACAAAAATGTTAATAAATATGTAAATTAATTTAATTTATGTTTTATTTGGGAATTATTGCGATACTTATTACATTTTATTTGTTATGTTGGTAATAACGGGGAAAAAACAATAATTATATTCAATTGTATATTTAAAAAAAATCATCTTCTCATAAGGTAATCAAGTAAAAAGTGAAAGATAAAAAATGAAAAAGAAGTTTCTTTCTTCTTTATCAAAAGATGACTGTGTCCTTCTGTCACTCATGCTCTCTCTTACTCACTCTCTCTCTCTCTCTCTCTCTGTGTGTGTCCTCCTCAACTTTCGGTTTATAAATCGTGTTATACGCGTGTATGTCGGTTTTTTACAGATGCAAATTTCATGATTGTATATTAGATAGGCATGTTATGAAATATTTGTAATTAATGATCTTAGCTTACCGTAATCCTTTCGTGTGAGTTTATATCCTAATTTGTCGATGTTTGTAGATACTGAATATGAAATGAAAGATGATAATAATACTAAAAGTTAATACGAGATAAACGTATGTAATAAAATGAAATCATCATTTTTTACATACATAGATACATACATACATATATATATATATATATATATATATATATATATATATATATATATATATATATATATATATATTGTGTGTGTGCCCTTCAGGAATTTATGTCGCTATAAATAGTATACGCCCAATTCATATTTTCGTATTCTTTCTTAGATGCATTTAGTTTCTCCTTTCATTTGTTTATTTTTATTTTTTGCCCGCATATATACGTATAAAAATATTTTTCACGTTACATCTTTACCGATATATTTGAAATTTAATAACTTGATTCATAAAGACGCTAAAAAAAATCAGAAGTGTATTACTATTAAATCTCCCATATTTTTTAAAAAATTTTAAATATGTAATTTCATTCAATCACTAAAAAAAGTGAATTAATAGAACTGTCAACAAATAATAATAAAACAATATTTAAGTGCTAACGTTTAACAATTTTTAATCTAATCTAAATTAAATTTAGGGAGGTTCCGGGATCGAATCCCGGTCAGGCATAGCATTTTTCATACGTTACAAAATTCCATTTCCATATCCCGCGCACAAGGTTCAAGCTTACATGGCGGTAGCCCAGAAAAAAACAGATCTATAATCTTTTTTTTTTAATTTATAAAATATTTTCCAATAATTTACTAATATGTAACATTTTTCTCATTAATCGTTGATTTAATTTGACAATTATAAGACAAACAATTTTCCAGTTATCAAGTTTTTTTTCAAGTAATATCTATTTCAATAAGCAAAGTTTATTATTTTTACTATCCTGACATCGAACTCTAGAGCTATGCTGCAAGAAGGAAAGTATGGTAATCAGTCAAAAAATGCGGTATGAATTTTTTCTTTCCATTTTTTTCATTATTTTTCTTTCCATTTCTCGACATTTCATGACTCAGGAACCGCCAAAAACAAAAAAATAAAAATAAAATGATAATGTAAATAAAAAGGGATAATGTTCGTACGTACGCATGTACGCGTGTTGGTGTGTTTGAAGCCTATAAGTTTTGATTGGGGAAACCAATTTCGATGATATTAAGCACGGAGACTCGTACATATGAAGCAAAAGTTTGGAGTCAATATCTCCAAAGATTAAGGGTAGATAGTTTCTCTGGATTAGACGAGACAGTTTCAATTTTCTCAAAATTTTGTAAAACATAATCCCACTTTATTATATTAAGTACATTCGTACGTCCTCCTTATCTTACCATTAAAAAAAAAAATTCCCCAAATTCTTTCCCGTCCCCAAAAATAAAAAAGCTATCTTTCTATGGAATGCTTATTTTTTAACCGAATTTTTTTGTCTTCCTAGGCATAATAGTAGGTCTCTCCAAAAAGAAAAATCTTTGGAGCCAATATTGGAGTTGGAGGAGCCAATAAAACTTTAAAAATATCGACTTTTTTAATTTTTTAAAACTTTTTTCATATCATTATTTTTCCACTATATAAGACCAAATGACCAATGTCATGAAAGTATAAAAACTTTGATTACAGCTTTTTTTAATTAAAAAAATATATATACATATTTAAAATTTTAATGAGCTTAATAGATAAAACAGATTTATAATAATTTTATCAAACATAATTTATAATTTTAATTATTAATTAGATAAAACAGAGTTGTAACAAATTACGGCATTCCTTAAACACTATTTCAACATAGAAAAAACGCTTCTACGTCGAAACGATTCATTTTTTCAGTCTGAAACGACTACTTGGGATGGGCTGTAGGCCACTTTTCAAACAACATGTGAAAAATATTAGATGGTCGACATTTTAATTGTTTTTTTTGTCATTTCTTATACGCCCTCCCCCTCCCCCACCGAGGAGCTGGACACACAACTAAGCCTCAACACAGCTCCAGGGAGTGCCTTCGCCTCAAACTGCCTCGATAACTAATGTTCCCCCCAGGCAGCCGGGACTAGGTCTTTGGTGATATACCATACCTCTAATGAGGGGACATCAAGGGGTCTCCGCACCGGGACTCTGGTCTTTACGCCTCGCCTCTAGTCAGGAACCCCCGAAGGGATATCCCACCGGCACTACGGTCAAACTTTACCTCCAAAAATCCGAAGCTACAAGGAAGCCCACGCCCAATCATCGAGGATGGGACACCTGAGCGGCCCACCCCTTCTGGATTGTCATAAATCGAAGTTTCTTTCAACAATTTTTTTTTTAACCCTTTTAAGTAATGTATCGCAACCTTACCCTTCCCATTTAAAAATTTTGAATTTCCCCCTTGGCCAGAGAGCTCCCTGTGCGCTTGAGGGTACAAAGTTATTAAGGGATGTTAAAAGTTATTTAAGTGTTCCCATACTTTATTAATACCCGGTATTTATGGTAATGAAATTTATATATTATTTACATTGCGGTAAACTAAATTTGTAAATAAAAATTTTGTAAAATATTTCATATCATTTTCAGTGGTGGATAGTAATTTTATTTCATAATTATTGTTATATTTAACCACTGCATTACTTTATGCCCAGTACTTCACAGTAACATCTACGTGGTTTATTATATGTAGATTATATAGTTTATCTCCCGGTTTATTTTTAAAAAGATTTTTAATTTAAAATATCACTTCACCCTCATCCAAACAATTGTTTTTATTTATTATAAACAATTTTGTTTGAGAATCGTGAACTTTATTTTTTTGATGGGGATACTCTTTCATTTCTAGATTCAAAGTAATTTTTTGTTGCAGCATATGTTTTATCTAAGTCGGTTATTAAAAAAAAAAAAAAATCATTCATCAGTCACATACTGCTATTATTTAAGTAAAAATTTCCATATTTCTTTTAAGGGATTTTAAAGCGAGATAAGCACCTGTTGAATAAAACTTTAAGATCTTCACTGGGTAGTGTTGTTATATTTGCACGGCATGTTTCCTTGAGGATAAATTGTCCTGTCTCATAAACCAACCCTTTTCTTTTAACTTTTGAAGTTCCTTCTACATAAAACCTGCTCAATTAATCTCTTTCAAAGCATAAATGAAATACCCGGCATAATTCTGATTCTATTTTTTTTTTCGTTTTAAAATGAACTTTATTAGCTTTTATTTTTATTAAAACCTATTTATTTCACAACTAAACCCTAAAAATTCTAAATTATTTTATTTTACTCTCCAATTTATTTATGTTTCTCATGTTATCATTATTGTATTTTCTATTTCCATTCATTCCTTTTGATACGTAAGTGTTCACCTACATCTTTTAATAGTTAAAAATAGTTACATTTCTTTTCTTTCAGGAATATTTTATTTTCTTGTAAATTTATATAAATTACTTTAGCAGCTTAATGAAAGGCAATAATTTACAAAAATAATAACAAGGTAAATCTATTTTAAAGCAATTCCGTGGAACGTGACGTAGCATATTTTATGATAACAATATGTTGATAGTAATTATATGGAATTTTTTATTTTAAATAGACACTTCATTGTTGTTATATTTAAATTATAAGCTTATGTAAATGAGAAGAAAAAAATTAATAATAAATTTGTATCTTATAACTAATAAATAATTTATTTTTGTTTCGTAATATAACTAAACAATATATTATCAAAATAAAGTTTTTTTTATTAAATGAAAACAAATTAAATTTGTTTTTTATAATATTTATACAATTAGAAAAAAGATAATCTTCGGCTGTTGATGATACCATAGCTGTTGATGATACCCGCTCTTTCATAACAAAAAACAAATTTGCTATTTCTTATTATTACAGATTGGTATGGTTATTTACTTGATTATTATATATCTATTTTTTATAATAAATATATTATCCGTCTTTTAAAAACATAATTCTGTCTCATAATTCATATTATTTCATAAAAAATTTACAAAATTAAAATAATTAAATTTAAATTACATATTTTATTTTAATAATTTGCCAGTAATAATATTATTTAATTTTATGATACATTTTTAAAGAAGTTATTAGTTTAAGAAGGACAGAAAATTAAAAAAAAAATAATTATTTTTATTAATAAACTTAAAAATATACAACAATACTGTACAATTTAATTTATATACAAGGTTATATATATTAAATTAAAAAAGAATAATAACAAATTATCAAAGTTAATTTGGTATAAAATTATTTTTCCATAACAAAGGGAAAATAATAATTTAAAAATATTATCAGTAATTTTAAGATTTTTATTATTTCATTTATTTATATTTTAATAAAACCTGAGCCTAAAAATTCAATTAATTTTAATAACAGCAATATTTATAAAATATACCAGTCGATCAGGGTTCGTTTCGATCGCCCTTCCCGTCTCGCCAGACGCTGGACTTTTGAACCCTGGCTGTGCTCTTTATCCTCATGGTTAATAATACTGATATAAATAACAATTAAAGCCTGAAAATCTCTTTTTCCTTCAATGTTTCCCTCGATCTTAGATAGAAACTTTGATACACTCCTCATACACCCCTAAGGGACCTCGATCTACAACTTAAAACCTTCCCTGGGATAACACGAATTTATCCTAGAAATCTGAAAGCAATCGATGATGTTCTCGCATGATGTTCTGATACTCCCTTTATACCTCCTCCCATAATTATTTTGAAAACTATCAAGTTTGGTGCAAAGTACCAGTTGGTGTCATCAGGCTATTTTTGGTCCTCTAATAGAATATAATATTTGCTTTTCTCAATTTCGTATTAGGGCAACGAGCGCGCGCGCGCGCACACACACACACACACAATCATTTTAATAATATATATATATATATTAATATAATCTAAAAAAAGAAGTTAATTTCAATTTTAGATATAACCACAATCTATACAACAATTAATACTTTTTAATAAACGATAATAAAAAAAAGGTTGTTTTTTTATAGTAGTATATTTATATTTTTTTTAAAACAAATTTCTGATCATCTATAACTTCCCTTTAGTATTTTAAAACATTTGAAAAATAATGAAACCCTATTGTTTGAAACATCTTAATTAATTTCTAAGCTTATAATTCTTAAATATTTATTATATCTATAAATACTTCAATTTAAAATTTAATATTATAACATGGCGATAATGTAAAAAAAAAAATTGATAGAATACAAAAATTAGTTGTCAGAATGTTTTTTTTTTGGGCCTGTAAATATAAAAAAAAATAAAATTTAACCAATCAATCGTGTCCGACCCTTGGCGATTCCGTAGGGGTTCATGTTTTTGCCATTGGAACTTTCTTAGCAGGTTTTACGGTGGTTACCATTGCCTTCCCAATTTGGTTAATTGAAACCCAACCACCAAGAAACACCGGTATTCATAGTCTAGTATTCAAATTCATATAAAATCAACAACCTTTACAAGGACTCTAACCTTAGAAATCTGGACTTTGAAAATCAGCTGATTTTGCGATGATGAGTTTAACCAAGACTAATCCAGCGGGTTGCCTATATATATATATATATATATATATATATATATATATATATATATACCTATATATAAAATATGAATCGATTGTAAGTAAATTATAAATTCTTAAATTTCCATTCATTTCGATTTAAGAATGGGGAACTTTTGTTTTTAAAAGAGGGGAAAAAATTAACTTATAATAAACAAAAAATCATAAGTTATACGGCATAATACTTTGGTGTACGAGTAAGGACTTCAATGTCTCTCAGTTTTTATTTTTTAAAGTTGTTCAATTATCTAAAAACAATGATTATATTTATTTATTTATTTTTTTTTTTGTCTTCAGTCATTTGACTGGTTTGATGCAGCTCTCCAAGATTCCCTATCTAGTGCTAGTCGTTTCATTTCAGTATACCCTCTACATCCTACATCCCCAACAATTTGTTTTACATACTCCAAACTTGGCCTGCCTACACAATTTTTCCCTTCTACCTGTCCTTCCAATATAAAAGCGACTATTCCAGGATGCCTTAGTATGTGGCCTATAAGTCTGTCTCTTCTTTTAACTATATTTTTCCAAATGCTACTTTCTTCATCTATTTGCCGCAATACCTCTTCATTTGTCACTTTATCCACCCATCTGATTTTTAACATTCTCCTATAGCACCACATTTCAAAAACTTCTAATCTTTTCTTCTCAGATACTCCGATCGTCCAAGTTTCACTTCCATATAAAGCGACACTCCAAACATACACTTTCAAAAATCTTTTCCTGACATTTAAATTAATTTTTGATGTAAACAAATTATATTTCTTACTGAAGGCTCGTTTAGCTTGTGCTATTCGGCATTTTATATCGCTCCTGCTTCGTCCATCTTTAGTAATTCTACTTCCCAAATAACAAAATTCTTCTACCTCCATAATCTTTTCTCCTCCTATTTTCACATTCAGCGGTCCATCTTTGTTATTTCTACTACATTTCATTACTTTTGTTTTGTTCTTGTTTATTTTCATGCGATAGTTCTTGCATGAAAATAAACTATCGCATGAAAATAAACAAGAACAAAACAAATTATATTTATAAAACTCTTTTATCAATTTTTTTTTTTAATTTGTAAGAATAATGGTCATGTAAAATTAATTACTTACAAGCTCGTAAAACAGTCTAGAAAATTTATAATTCTCTGTTCCAACATAAATATAGGTAACGTAATTTTAAACAAATAGAAATGATGCATATTACGATTTATTCCATGGAGTATTTCTTGGGATCAAAGTTAAAAAAAAATTCTATTTTTATTTATTTATTTTTTTTAACTCTTTCTTATATGAAAATATGTTATATTTAAATGTAAAAACAAAACGGATTAATTATTTAACATTCATTCTTTTTTTTTCAGTTATGAGACCGCAAACGAAATAGTAGCAGAAGAATCCGGATATGTAAAGAATTTAGGAAATCCTGAACAAGAAACACAAGTAGCCCAAGGTTCTTATTCGTACACGGCTCCTGATGGTTCAAGAATTACATTGACTTACATCGCTGATGAAAATGGATTTGTACCACAAGGTGCACATTTACCGACTCCACCACCAATACCAGAAGCGATTGCCCGTGCTTTGGAATTTATTAAAAGTCAACCACCACAACCTGAAGATGGTGCAGCATCTGCTCCACAACCTCAATTTCAACCAAGGCCAAAATATTAAAATTTTAAACCGAAAAATATACTCTCGATCAATAAGAAAACAAAACTCAATAATTAATATGATACTTTAATGACTGAAATCGTTACAATAAATCAAACAGGAATTCGTTATTTTTTTATATGTTCAAAAGCATATTTCCTATCTGATTTATTGTTTAAATTTTTTTTATTATTTTCATTTTTTTTACGTTTGAATATTTATTAAATTTTTAAATCTATTATAAATTCAAATCCAAGGTCTGTATATAATTAAAAGAATGAGAATATTTAGATTTTTTTCTTTAATATTAAATTTATTAATGGTAAAAATAAATATCTGTTTAACATAAAAGTTAACTAAACTCAATATCGATTAAGAATTGGATGTGACCATCCACTTATAACAATGTGATTCTGTCATGTTTTAATTGGAAAACTGATGAGGTTAGGAGTTTCATTCGACTGTAAAAATTTTGCCTAAAAAATTTGGGGAGGGGGTAACCTAAAGATTTCAGGAGGAGGTTGGAGAAAAAAATAATAAAAATTAAATCTTTTTGTTCTTATTCTTTCCTTGGATATATATGTATATTTTTTTTTAAATGTAAAATCAATTGATAAGATAATATTTTTATATAATGATAAATGCTCATGAAGGCAAATTAAAGTTTAAAAAACCAATAAAACACAGTGAAAATTTGTGATAAATAAAATGGACATATCCTAATGTAAACGAGTGTTTAAATTAAAAGACATTTTCTTGTAAGTAAAAAATTAATAAACCCAGCTCATTAGTCATGATCTTAATTGAGCTGATTATAATAACGAAATAGATAATCAATTACTGTATTTGTAAATACAATTTAATATTTTGTTTTTTTTTTTGTTTTTAAAGAAACTGTAATGTTTATGGTACTTTTTATACATTAATTTTTTTTCTTCTTTTTTATAATGACTACTATAAAATATTTTTTTTTTGTATAAAACTCGTACTTTATACCGTAATAAAGTATACTCAAAAAAATTTGTTTTATTTTTCCGCTGCATCTTACCACATGTATTCTGGAATATACTCTTATAATTTAGTATTGTATATTTTATTTTAAGTAAATGTTTAATTTCAAAATGACCTGATATTTTAACTTTAATATTTACTGATAGTGGTTGTATCATATGAGATTATTGCTAGAGAAAGGCAAATATTTTTTTGCCATTTTCAGGAGTTGGTCATTGAACAAGGTCACACTTTCCAGTGCGACTGTGTGTTCATAACGCAGTTAAGAGTTTGAAAAATATTTTTTTTCTGAAGAAAATTAAGCTAAAACAAATGCATGTATTCTTTGTCGATGAAAATTTGATTAAAAATTGAAAACAGAATTAGAAGTGAATAGTTCAAATGAATGTAAAAAAAAAAAATTTTCTTGAAACAGATTCAGAAGTGGATAAGCTATGTGTCCTGACAGTGATCAATCTTATAAGAAGAGTTACATGTACAAAAGTTGTTCGTAATAAAAAGGATACAGTTATAATATCTCCTACTTTGAGGAAATAACCGACAAAAATAATTCATTTAAGATGATTTGATACTGCCTGAAAATTTTTTTTATTTGGATGTGCTAGATGTGCTATTCTGGGTGAAAAAGGTTTCCGCATTATCATCAGCCGGACACGATATACTTTTTATAATAAACAGATATATTTCAGTTATCATAAAAAAAATAACTATATCTGCTTTACAGCAATTGTCATGAACAGCTGACCCTCAATATAGTAATTAAAATACTTGAATGTAAATGGATGGCCATAAGAAAACACAAAAAATAAGATATAATTTCATTATCCCCCTAGAATAGTTCACATGTTAGCCCCTATGTTAAACTTGCAACATAATGTCACATAACAAATACAATCCACAAGGATATGATGCACTGTTACTGCCTAAAAAGATAAGCTGAAAACCTACCATACTGAATGAAATATTTTGATGATCTTCTGATAATGCCAGATGGGTTCACTACTGATGCTAGTTTTTGAATTTAATTCAAACCGATACCGTGTTAGATCTAGTGTTTATTTTTTTATAAATGAAACATGGTTTACTGAGTACCTCTCAGCACTGCTGAATCTGCATAACTTTACTGGTAAAACTTCATAAACCCTGTAAAATTTTATTGCTTCTCATCTATCTAAACCCATAAAAATGGATATATAATGTGCAATTTCAAATCAAAGAATAATATAATGCTTGTTTTGAAAAAAAAACATGCTTTGTAAGTAAATTTCTATAAAATTACAAAAATAAAAATAAATCTCATTAGTTTAAAAAATGAGCATGACTGTTCATACTATAGAATAGAACTTGTTTTATCGCTGATTATAGTATGCAAATGATTATTAATCTTATGATGATAAGATCAATTTCTATTTCTATAGGAATATAGCCACCAAAGTACACATTATTATGAGTGCAATTCTTTCTCCTACAGCTACTTAAAAGTCATTGTCTACAAGAATAATCTTCATGCATTAAATGGGCTAATACTTGCCTTTCCAAGCAAGAGATTGACAGTCCAAAGTTTGGCTGGACCAATTATATTTTAACAGATTTGATTTCTCCAGTTACTATTCTGTTGCAAAGTTGAGAGTTCTAAGGACTGATTTCTTGTAAAGGCAGTTGCTTTTATATGGATTTGATTGCTAGACTGTGGATATCTATGTTCTTTGGTGGTTAGGTTTCAATTAATCAGACGTCTCAGGAATGGTCTGCCTGAGTCTGTTCAAGACTAAACATTTACTGGTCCATTTACACACCAGACTGCGCACAGATGCCTTGGCATCTCTGGAGAATACTGTTGACAACCTGTCACTGTGCTGTTACTCTGTATCCTGATATACTAAATAAATAAATAAATTGATAACACATACTGGTCTGGTAATCCAAGAATGTAACAAGTTCCTTTACACACACTACGTGAATAAATATACAGTGCATATAGGCTCTGAATCAAGAAGGATGCATTAACTATCTAGAGATCTTTGTAATATCATACAAATCCATAAAAAACTGGAATATTTTGAAGGTGAAAATAATCAATGCCAGAGAAAAGTTATTAGAAGCATGTTGAAATATGTTGATTAGAATAATAAAAACACATGGAACATTATTTTAAATATTTTATAAACAAAGTAAGATTCATAAGAAATGCCGAATAGCACAAGCAAAACGAGCCTTCAGTAAGAAATATAATTTGTTTACATCAAAAATTAATTTAAATTGTCAGGAAAAGATTTTTGAAAGTATATGTTTGGAGTGTTGCTTTATATGGAAGTGAAACTTGGACAATCGGAGTATCTGAGGAGAAAAGATTAGAAGCTTTTGAAATGTGGTGCTATAGGAGAATGTTAAAAATCAGATGGGTGGATAAAGTGACAAATGAAGAGGTATTGCGGCAAATAGATGAAGAAAGAAGCATTTGGAAAAATATAGTTAAAAGAAGAGACAGACTTATAGGCCACATACTAAGGCATCCTGGAATAGTCGCTTTAATATTGGAAGAACAGGTAAAAGGAAAAAATTGTGTAGGCAGGCCACATTTGGAATATGTAAAACAAATTGTTAGGGATGTAGGATGTAGAGGGTATACTGAAATGAAACGACTAGCACTAGATAGGGAATCTTGGAGAGCTGCATCAAACCAGTCAAATGACTGAAGACAAAAAAAAAAGCATCTCTAAACAAAATTCAGATTATTAATCGATCTAATTTTTTAATTTAAATACCCCTACTATACATAAGATTGAACAAATAAAATCAGCTGTAATATTGTAATTGTGTAATTCTGTTGCTTGTTATATTCCAGTTGTAATTAAGATTTGAAAACACCATAAGAATAGGTGTTTCAAATTTATACAAGCAATGTGTAGGAACCCCTCATTTTATAGAATTTATTTTGAATTGGAATAACATTTTGGATTAATTTTGCTTATTAAGAAGAAACATAATGAGGCTCATTTTTGTTTAAAAAACCACCAGGCTGGTCTAGTGGTTAACTCATCATCAGAAGTCAGCTGACTTCAACATCAAGAGTTGTAAGGATCAAATCCTAGTAAAGGCAGTTACTTTTATATAGATCTGAATACTAAATCATGGATACCATTGTTCTTTGGTGGTAACCAAACAACAATCTTAAATAAAATAAATAATACACCTGAATCCTTCACAAACCAACTGCAATTTAATTGAACATTAAAGAACTTAAAATTTGAAAATAATTTTTATAAACATCTAGGAATTAACAAATTGCAGAACCTACATACTTGCTATTAATATGATCCAAACTTTCATTACTGTTTTTCATAGATTGTGAAGGACGTTTTTGACCATTTTCAAAGTAATTATTGAAATAGATTAATAATCATCCATGTTATAAGGTAAAATATCATCACAGCAGATAATATAACAGTTATTCTGTTATGTAACAATATGAAAGGCTTGAACCAAGGTAAAAAAAGGTATAAAAATTATACCAAGGTATAAATTTCATCAGAATTTAAATCCCTCTATTATGAGTAAAACATTAGTAATTAGGATTCAGTTAATAGGTCATCTTTAACATGTCAGCTTGATATTAGATACCAACACCTACAGCTAAATTTAATTGCAATTTATGTACTTTTGTGTAATTATAACCTCAACATACATGTATGTACAGTCACCAGCCTCAAGGCAAGCTTAATCTCTTCAGTAGCAGCAGTATCAGTTATTTTATAAATCCTTGACAGTTCTAGAAAGTTGTATTAGCAGCTCAATAGATTACTGAGTCATCCTTAGAATGATGAGATAACTAGTTGATAATTTACACTGTAGATTAATTTATTTTCTGTAAAATATATCCCAACATATATAGCTATGTTAATAAATAATTTTAATAGAATCAAATAATAGGTGTAGAAAAAAAAATATATATGTATATATATATATATATATATATATATATATATATCGCCAAGGCAATAGGCTCTCACCACTATTATTCAACTCTGCTTTAGAAATAGTAATGAGGGAATGGCTCAAAAATGCCCCCAAAAATAAAAATCAAGACAAACTGTCTTTGTTTTGCCAACGACTTGGTACTGCTAGCAAACAACATTGACAAAGTAAAATCACAGATTTTAGAACTACAAAACATTGCAAATAAAATTGGCCTCAAAATATCATTCAAAAGGACAGAAGTTATGCCCCAAAAACCAACATGATTAAAAGAAGTTAACATAAATAATAGTAAAATCAAAATAGTAACCCAGTTTAAATACCTCGAAGAAAAAATTTTTGTTTAGATTTCAAACAATCTAAACAAAAAAAATCTTGATCCAAATAAGAAGAAACTAACTAGCTAAAGCTCAAAAGTTAACCTGGTACACTTACAATAAAAAATGCCTGTCAATAAACTCAAAAATAAGATACTACAACACAGTTTTAAAACTAGAAGCAACTTACGCAGCAGAAATATTCTTCCACTTGAGTGAACAGCAAAGACAAACAGAGTACACAAAATTGAAAGAATTGGAAAAACCTGCATCAATAAAAAGTACCAGAAAGACGGGCAGTGGTTGAATATCCCCAACAAAGTCATGTACAAAGCGTTAGCACCCATCACTGATTAAAGTGGTTAAAGAGATCCTATGTGGTCATAAAGATAATAATAATAATAACATATATATATATGCAAAATTTATTCAAACTGCCAATTTTTGAAGTTGAAGATTCTGAGGTTCAAATCTTAGTAAAAGTTAGTTGCTTTTATGCGGATTGAATGTTAAACAGTGGACACCGGTGCACTTTGGTGGTTGGGGTTCAATTAACCATGCATCTCAGGAATGGTCGGCCTGAATTTATACAAGTACCTTATGTACATTGTCCATTTTTATCATTCTCAACTTACCGGTTCGTGAGAGATTTGCTTACTGTTCACAAATTGAACAGATTTTAATGTAAACTTAGGAAAATATAAAAATAAATATATATAAATTAATTTTTACCTCCTTGTACGAAGTAAAGGAAGTATTGTGTCACCATGAAATATTTAAGTTTTCATATTTCAATGGAAATATCCATTTTGACTATCCCTGAATCTATTTTGACAAGTTTCAGCATGACGTCTGTACATATATATGTATGTATCTCACATAACTCAAAAACGATTAGCCATAGGATGTTGAAATTTTGGATTTAGCACTGCTGTAATATCTAGTTGTGCACCTCCCTTTTTGATTGCAATCGAAATTTAATTAATGAAATATTTGTATCTTAAATGGAAGGCACATCAATTTGAATCAGACTTATCTCCTTTTGTTACTTTTTAACTTTTCTTTTTTTTAATTTAAATATATTGATTCAATAATTATTAACTCGTGATTATAAAAAAAAAATTACAATAATACAGCGATAATAAAAAAAAAACATGAAAAACTTATTTGCAAAATAAAACATTATGTACTTTTAAAAATATGTAAATGTAATATTACATATTACATATATTATATATTATATTATATATACATATATTATATATTATATTATACATACATATATTATATATTACATATGTGTATATGTATGTATATATGTATGTGTATATGTATTATATATGTGTATATGTGTACATATGTGTATATTAGGTGAAATATCTGATTGTTTAATGTTAATTGAAAATTGTAATTTAGAATCGTATTATTTTTTAATTTTCTTAGCAAATTCTTATAAAAATTGTGCATTTATACAAAAAAAGAAATTTATTTAATTACTTAAGAGAAAAATAAAATACATTTTTGAATTGTATTCAATTTAAAGTGACTGTTGAAAATTTTTTTTTACTGTGCATAATATGCACAAGATTTCTGGTGTGTCGTATAAATAAAATTTAATAATAATTAAAATATTTCGTTTAGTGAACTCTTGTAGACAGGTTACAAATATTAATTTTGTCCTTATGGTGTAGAATAATTAGTTTTTATTAGTGGATTATTTGGTAAACATTTTATTTAAAGAGTAATCAAGGAACTTTTACTCTAACCTAATATTTCAGGTAAAATTGTTGAATTATAATTGTATAAATGTTTGATGGTAATAAAAATTAGTATTTTGGCAATTGTGTAACTGTACACTTTTATTAAAGAACTGTAGGATCATATCTCACTTTTAAATCAAATAGGTTTAAATGAAGTCCAAGAAAAATGTATATATGGAATTTAATAGATGTACTAGAAAGTCATGTGGTGTTCACATTAGATTTTTTAAACATGATATCCTGTATGTTGAATTATAATTAGTATTTACAAATCATCAGAAACACACATATAAAACAAGATTGATCTTGCCTTCAATTTAATAAGGCCTTTAGATTCATCATCAGTTATTAAAAATACTATAATTAACATTAGCACTGAGATACTTTGTCAACAATGTCATGACTCACAACATGGTTGACAAAGTTTCTCAGTGCTAAAGTTAATTATTGTATTTTTAATAACTGATGATGAATCTAAAGGATTTGAAAAGGCCTTATTAGATTGAAGGTAAGATCAATTTTGCTTTATATGTGTGTACCTGGTGGTTTATAAATACTAATTATACAGAAATTTATACATGAGTATGTATTAAATATCTGTCATTCATGAAACAGGATTGATCTATTAACTAGATAAAAAATAATAAACTTTATTATACTTTTTAAAAAATCATTTGTAAATGAATTACAAACGTAAATTAAACGATTATTCAGATATAACAATTTCAACTTTTATTAAGTGAGTAACAGATTAGTTAACAGTGGCTGGAAACAAAGGAAAACAGATTTTATGACTTACTGTTTTTTTATCTGCTTTTTATTATGTCATTTAGTAAAATTTACATGGTATAATTTTAAAGAACTAATTGATATACTTTGATATTAAATCATCATTATCCTGCATCTTATGTTTCCAAAGGAGAATATTTTTAATTTTTAACAAGATGATATTTCAATTCATTATAGTACCAAATATGCAAAACTGTTGGTTAACAATGAAGTGACCGGTTGTTGGATTAAACAAATTAGATGCTTTGGTAAAGTTACTACCACAATAGCTTTTACATTAACTGGTCTCACGTTTAATTTTGGTAACGATCTGACATTTTTACTTTTTTGCAATCTTCTTGTTATGATATAAATGTATCAAAACCAAGGTACAATACTAAAATTAAATAATTAATTCATATTTTTATTCATGCTCATTATGAAGAAAAACTTGCATTTATTTTAGGTATAGCAAACTAACCCACCGGGTTGGTCTAGTGGTTAACGCGTCTTCCCAAATCAGCTGATTTGGAAAGTCGAGAGTTACAGCGTTCAAGTCCTAGTAAAGCCAGTTTTTTTACATGGATTTGAATACTAGATCATGGATACCGGTGTTCTTTGGTGGTTGGGTTTCAATTAACCACACATCTAAGGAATGGTTGAACTGAGAATGTTCAAGACTAAACTAAATTTACACTCATACATATCATCCTCATTCATCCTCTGAAGAATTATCTAAACGGTAGTTACTGGAGGCTAAACAGGAAAAATGAAAAGAGAAAAGGTATAGCAAACTGATAATCTGATAAATAGGTCTGTGATCCAAAATAATACTCTACAAAGAATATTTTTTAATAAGATATAGAGATACAAACTTATTTTAAAATTTAAATAATTATTAACTCTTAAATTGATTTCTGTTTTAGAAAAAATTACGAAGAAGAATATTGAGGGTGGTGGATTTCAAAAGAGATGAGACATTAAACTCAACTGGTATTATGCATAAGTGGTTTTTTGTGTATAAAAATTAATATCTTCAGAAAAACAATTTCAAATTATAACTTGAAAAACATTGATTTAAAGTAAAAATCACTGAAGTATTTCCCACCACTAAAAATACTATTTTCTATATTCTAATTTTTTCTCTTCTTTACGGTGAACACTTTATGGTGATAAAAATTTATTGATATATATTTCATAAATGTACAACTATTTTTTTTTTTTTTTCATTGCTTCATTAGATATCTAAATAAAGTTTTTTTTTTTTAATTTTATTTATGAGATAGGCTTTTTAATAATAAAATGAAAAAATCAAATAAATGAGAAAGTAATTATACTTAAAAGAGAATGGGAAAAAACAGATGAACCTATTTTTATAAAACAATCATTGGAAGTTCTAAATATTATACTAATACTTATGATTTTATTTTAAGTAAGAGTGTATTGCTTTTTATATAACAAAAAATTGGAAAAAAATACTTTAAGATTTCAAAACCTTATTTAACTTTATAATTTGTTGGCCATGATAATAGATTAACATTAAAAATTGGTCACTGAAAATATTATGTCAAGGTTAGCAATTAATTTTTTTTTAATAATTTATATTAAGTATTAATCTACAAAAATATTATATAGACAGATAATTTACTAGAAAACTTCCTAGTTTAAAATGATTTTGTTGAATACATGAAAGGTTTTTCTGCACAAAATAATTTCACTCCTTCTGGTTTCTAGTCAATGTCATGTCAATGACATTTCAGTTTTCAATTCAAAAATACTAAAATCTAGTATGCAAAATTTTATTTACATACATGGATATATACTCGTATATAAATTAAAAAATATATTTTAGTTAAATACATTTAACTTATACCTATTGAAAACTAACAATTATGAAATCTGGTATAATAGGTTGTATATTGGAAGATTGATTCTTTTTTTTTTTAATCAAACAAAAATTATGCTAATTTAAAAAGGTTTACACTTTTAAAAATTTTATTCATAAACATTTCTTTAGCTTATGAAAAAATAATTACAGTAAAAAAGTAATAAAAGTGTTACGTTAACTTCCTAGAAAACTGATTTTAATAAATAGATTCTTTCAATTTTTGACTCATTAAAATTCTCAATGGGAATTATTTGTATTATTCTAATTTTAAATCGGGTGTAATCCAGATTAGAATAATATTTCATCCCTAAAGAAATACAAAATATGTTATTTGATTTTCACAAAAAATCTATAATAGAAAACCAAAACAGCTGTTTTGGTACACAGTACGTTCCTCAGGTGTTATAAATAGAACACTAAAGCTAAAAATACATTAAAACGCAAAAGGTAAATAAATAAAAAAAACAACCAAAAGAAATAAAACAAAGATAACGAGCAACAATAGGGAGTGTAGACATGAATCAGTAAGGTACACCAGATGATTCCAAAAGGACTTCATAACTTTAAAAGCATATAAAAATTTATTGAGATAACTTACAGATTTGATTAAAGTCTCATCTCATAGAAAAACACATCAAGTTTGTTCCTCAACATTCATTTTTGTTTGATTGACTTCCATTTGTAATGTGACATACATCCCACATGAAATCGATTTCATTCCAGAATTTAGCCAGCAAGTTAGGCGTTACCTCTGCAAATGCAGTGTTAATTCAAAGTATTAGCTCAATAAGATCAGCAGGCAAAGGTGGTACATAAACCTGATCTTTAATGAAACCCCACAAAAAAAATCTAGGAGGGTCAAATCTAGGGAGCAAGATAGCCTTGAAATTGGCCCTTCATGGCTGATCCACCAATCTGGGAATGAAATATCAAGAAAATCTCAGACTTATAGGCAATAGTGAGGTGGTGCCTCGACTTGCTGACAGTAATAGCATGTCCAGATAAACAATACCATTTATGGTTGCCTCCTGGAAGAAGAATGGGCTGTTCTGTCTTGAAGAAGAATACCTGTCTCAATGAAGGTTTGGTGCCGAGAGTAAATTGTATGCCTTCTAGGAGGCTTCCTACCAGACTCACTAAGAAAATTATGTCAACTGCAGTTGCTGACTGCAAATCTTAAAACAAAAACACACAGAGAGCACATTCTACACCAGTAAATGTATCCTTTTTTAACAACACAGGTGACAGTGCTGGTGTCCAAATTCGGTACTAATGAACTATGTAAATCAAAACTTGATGTGTTTTGCAGCGAAACGTGACCTCAATCGAATCTATAAGTTATCTCAATAAATTTTTATATCCTTTGAAATTTGTGAAGTCCTTTTTGAATTACCTGATAAATAGTAAATACAAATGATCAATTCAGAAATAGGGGCACTACATACAAAAAAATAAGAAGCACATCTCACATTCGTAAGTTCAACAACAACAAACTATTGTAATCTAACTGATCATTTGAAAATAAATTAGAATTTTTAAGTTTAAAATTTCCGATGACTCTAAAAGGTCCACTTACAAACCTTTGTTCTCAACATGAAGTATTTTAAAATTAACATTAAAATACATGATTTTCATTAATTAAATGACAGGCTAATTACAAACCCTCTTATTATTGGAAAGATAAAATTGGTGTCCTTTATATGTTTTACCATCTACCAGTCTGTCCAATATAATTAACTTTATCACTAGTCATTCAAGTTTGTAAATTCCTAATTTTTTATGCATGTCAGTTTTACTTTTGTTTTTCTTAATAAATTTACCTAGAGAATTATCATCCTATAATATTTTGTACATTATGGAATAATATCACAATAGATATTTATTCCAGCAAAGCAAAGAGTAAACAAACTATATTTTCACTGTGATAACACAATTCTCTAGAAGTTTAACATTATAGGTGTTATGTCAAGTCACATAATAAATGTATTTCAGATAAATCACAATACTTCAATTCTTTATCAGATTACAAGAAATTATACATTTCACCATATAGTGAAGCATAATTTTGAAACCAATTACTGCACTAAATAATTTTTAACAAAATAAAAATTAATTCCAGTTAACAAATCATAATACATTAAATATGATAATTAAACAAATCAACATTTTTTTGAATTTTATTAAAATAAAAAAAAATTTTTACAAAATTGCATTCTCACCCCAAAAAACTTTCTAAAGTAATGCTATGTTGTGACGTCACAGAAGAGCGGTAGAATTAAATAAATGAATAACATTTAAAGTGTAAAAAAGTAACTCGGTCTGGATGGGTCTCGAACTCAATCGCCTGGTTTTGACTCTGTACCTGGTGCGTTAAGCCTTGCAGTTACACCAGTCTGCGACCGTACAAGCCGAATTTGTTCGATGTAAGTTGTGAAATTACATTATTTTAGTTAGTGCCGCCATACCCAAGCGAATTAAATACGGTATATGCGGACGCTTTATTTAGAAATATTGAATTAAATAAACGAAAAAATATTATATTTAAAAAAATAAATAAATAATTTACATGTAAGTAGTTTATCAGAAACAACCCATAGTTGTAGAACTTTGCCAGAACGCGGCTTTAGGCGCGTGGCGGGACGCGTGACTTTCTTAACTAAAGTCCTACAATTCTGTTGTCAGCTTTTTTATTTAATATTCGTACATATGCTACCTATAATAATCTATTCCAGTCTTTCTTATGGTACTAACACAATACTTCCGTAGAAGAAACACTAAGTTAATTACTTTCTTTGAGAGTAATGATGTTCGCTACAGAAAGTCCCTGAGGCGAATAAAGGTTTCTAGGTGAAATTGTTACTGATAGAGCTGAATATCACTTAAAAGTGTCTGTCATGTGGATATATAACAATAAATTTAGCTAAGTAAATATGCAAACCGGGAATCACTTTACACTACATTTTCCTTAAATGAGATGCTTGTTATTCTTAAGAATATATGTTGTTTTTTTCATAATTACGAGCGATTTAAATCAATTTGCTTAAAACTATTGCGGTTAATGATTTAAAACGTGTACATAACAGTAAAGTTAATAAATATTTAATGCCTTTATTTGTTTTTTTTTATTCATTAATTATGACGCCATTAAAAAAATAAATTCCCTTTTTAGTTATTTTTTCAAAAGGTTGTCAAAGTCAGATTGACGTTAAAAACGTTAATTGACGTTAAAAAAACCTATGTGCCAAAGCGTGGTTAGTACACGAGGATTATATTTAAAAACTTTTCATATTATTTTAACATGGAATACTACCATATTGGTAATACATTAATACTACCATAATGGTAAGATTAATTTTTGATTCTATTTTTTATATTAGTATAATTTTGATGTAGAAAAAACAAATACTATTTCCTATATTATTGTTAAAATAGTATATTACTAACAAGCACACCATAAGTAGATTAGAAGCCAGGGATATGTAGTTCAGAATAACTGAAAAAAAACTTTTACTTAAGATAAAAAAAAATCATTAATCATTTTTAAATTAAATTAAATTAAAACATTTCAGGCCGGACAAGATTTACAGACAGCGTAAGGCTCATAGTGAACGTGTTAACTAATAAATCAGTAGATGTACAGTTACTGAGCATTCTATGCCTGTTGAAACACGTCCGTAACCGGGTAGAACATCAGTAGTAGGCAGGCACACATTGTAAGTAAAGAGAAAACAGCAGTGTAAAGCTGTGCAAACATAAGCCGTTGTACATATTCCACGAGGTAATATTTCACTTAACAAAAAAAAAAACGCATCTTTTTAACCTAGTCGATTTAACAATACCTAATCCACTCGTTATAATATGCTGTAACTTAAATCATATTCTATGAATTACAAGTAATGAATGCAATTTATTTAAACGATTATTAAATAACCGTTTACTGCTTTATTGGTTATATTAAACTAAATAACTTATTACTGGAGAATAAAATATTTCCATTAACTAAATAAATTTTCGTGAATTTTTGTCACCTTTTTAAAATATGCAATCAAAAAGTTTGTGGCGTTTAAAATGTAACATGAATAAATAAATGTTCAACAATAAATAACATTACCAAAGACAAAATATATTCTAAACAACTAACTTAACCATAAACTATATTAAACATTTAATTATAAATACCAACCTAATAGTCCATTGAAAACTAACTAAAATTACATCAGTGCTCGTACAGAAAATATTTGCAAAGATGCGTACATTATTATCACTAAAAAAACAAAAAAATAATTACTTAAATCGTTTGTAGGAACCGACAACAACCCTTTCCTTCCTACTGTTATTAATAAACTACGGACTAATGTCAAGGTCAACATTTACTTCCCGTTTAGCGTAGACGCACACATACTGACCACAGCGCCGCGCTGTCTGCTGTGGCGGTAAACACAATTTACTTATTCATTTTTATTCTATTCTTAATTTAAAATACAAATCCTATCAAATATTTCATTTTAATAAAATATATTTTATATTTTTAATTATTCATAAATATTTATTTAAATATCTGTATTAATTAATTAATAAAAATAAATTAATACAGATATTCTATAATGTTTTTTTTTTTTTATTAATTATACAAAAAAACTAATTATATAACAAAACATTAATTAACCTTGATTATAATTGAGGCCCTTGGGCTTCCCTGATAATAAGTGACTTTAGAAGTGTACTTGAGAGCTTGAACTGCAGATGATCAGAGCCCATCATTCAAATTACCTATGACATTTGGAGTAAATAAGATAGTGATATTTGTATGGGTCTTGGGGCATTGCGGCATCTTGGGGAATGAACGAGCTGATGAGGCTGCCAAGAGGCGGTAGAGACAGCCAAGGCAATCTATGTCAAACTACGTATTTGAGTGTATCAAATTTCATGTCACATTGAACTGTTCAATGGAGGAAGTTCTGGATGCTGAGTCCTCCCATGACCTTACATGGAATCTGGGAAAACATATTTGAGAAATCGTTTACCCCAAACAATAGAAGAGACCAAGTCATCCCAACACGGCTGAGGATTGGGCACAAAGCTAACTCACACCCAACTATGTGGCGCTCAGTAGAACTGTGAAGTATGGAATGTAAAATGGTCCGTAAACAACTTACTTCTAGATTGCCCAATGTTCGATACTATTTGTCGTCAGTTAAACATTTGGGTTCAGATGGCAAGGATTTGCTCAACCAGAAGAAATGCATACAAATACTGTTGCAGGTTTTCTGTGATAGGGGAGATAAAGAACTCAATTTAGCAGTTTTGTTTATAGTCCCTTACAGAGTTCTGTGTGTTTAATGAAAATAGTCTAACTAATGTTTCTGTTTCGATATTTTTTATCCGGTGTTTGGTATTTATTTGTAATTACTTATGAATAGTTTTTTTTTTTTTTCTTTCCGTAGCGGAGGGTAAAGCTCTGCCAGCCGTCGTCAGGCCCGCACTGACGGCAGTGCGGGGCTCTCACCCGCTAAAAAACCTCCCCTTCTACCATGCAGGGGCCAGATCTAAGCCATATGGTATGTACAGCCCCTGCATGATCACCCAGGCACTCCACTATCCGAATCCGTGTGACTGGAAGGCGTCCCCAGGAGGCGATCGACGAGCGACGACTCCGAGGAGCCCCCGCCGCCCACCCCCAGAAGCTGGCCTCCCTTGATCACCCGTCATCGAACTCCAAGCCTCCATAGATTCGCATCAACCTGCCGTCGCCTCTCTTCATTGGCCTTCTCTCGTATCATTGATGCGATCGTAGTCGAGACACACTCCCACTTGTTGCTATTGCTGAGCATTACCTCGATTATATTGTTGGCCCCCTCCATACCCTGATCCTCGAGCACTACGCGGAAGTTGCGCCATCTAGGGCAAAAAATACTACATGCTCTGCTGTATCCAGTCCGCCGCAATCGTGACAGCGACTTGTATGGCATCTGCCCATCCTGTACAGGTAGTCTCGAAAACATCCATGTCGAGACAGGAACTGGGTGAATTCATAGCCTGTATTACCATGCTTTCGCTCCACCCAGTTCCTGACGTCTCGTATGAGCCCATAGGTCCACCTTCCTTTGTCTGAATCTCGCCATCTGTCACGCCAAGCCATGTAGAGACCGTCAATTGCCTCCTTTCTGTCCCCTCCATTCACTATTGCAGCTCTCATTTGCCCTTGTAAGTTTATGGGCGGTACTCCAGCTATAACCGAAGCCGTCTCGGCGCTGATCGTACGATACCCTGCGATGATACGTATGTTAAGCCTACGCTGTTGTCTAACCAAACGCCTCACGTTCCTTGCCCTCGACAACGCTCCCAGCCATACAGGAACTCCATATAACACCACAGAAGAGTACACACTGGCCAACAGTTTCCTCTTACCCGACTGAGGACCGCCCTTATTTCTCATCATGTTGCTCAGCGCCTTCACCACATTTTCGCCCTTTCTCGCCGCCTCTTCAACATGTATAGTAAAGGATCGGTTCTTGTCCAGCCACACGCCTAAATAATTCGCGGCTGGGCTAGGACGGACTATCGTGTGTCCCACTCTAAAACGCAACGGATGCAGTCTGCGTCTTCCAGCCATAACAACCACTTTCACTTTGTCTTCAGCGAGCCGTAGACCATGAGCTATTGCCACCTTTCAACCACGTCAGCCGCTTCTTTACCGGCCACCATCAGTTCTTCTTCCGTTTTGCGCACAATCACAAGTGCCTAATCATCAGCAAACGCCACCGGGGTGACGCCCGCCGGATAGCACTGCCTTAGAACATTATCGAAAGCAATGCTCCACAAGGCCGGATCCAACACCGAACCCTGAGGGACACCACTCTCCTCCGGAAATTTCGTTTCACCACCTTCCGACCTGCCCACCACGAATCTGTCCTTAAAATATTCGTGCAACACTCTTCGCAGGTATGCCGGAATTCGTCTTACTTCTAGTTCACGAAATATAACTTCCCATGGCACTCATTAAACGCATTGCGTATATCTAACAGCATGATCGCTCCTATCTCTTTCGACCTCCGTGTGCCCTCCGTAGCTGATCGAATAATATTCATCACTCGACCAATCGCATCAATCGCTGAGCGTTCAGGACGAAAACCAAATTGGTCCTCATGAAGCCCCCCTGCCATCTCTACGCCGTCGTTTAGTCTTTGAAGAACAAGTCTTTCAAACAACTTCGCAAAGCAATTCAATAAACAAAGTGATCGAAACTAAACCTGTGCCTTCGTAGGACCAGCAGTCTTCCTTAGCATCACTAACCTTGCACCTCTCCACCGTGCAGGTATCCATTCCATCTCTAATATCATATTCATTGCACGCAATACCACACCAGGCACCGTCTCAGCCACAATTTTTACGACCTCCGGGGGGATTCCATCCAGCCCAGGACTCTTGCCGCCTTTAATCAACTTAGTCGCCTCACTCAGGTCTCGCAGCGAGAATAGAACCATTGATTCCACCACAACTTATGAATACTTAGTTTTATTTAAGTTGCTAATGACTGTTATCATTGATGCAACTATAAACAAACAATGAAAAAAAAATTACTTTATTAAATAAAACATAAACTGATTTATAGTATTTTTTTCTTCTGCTGTATTGTAGTAGGGTTTACGATATATTATTTACATTATTTTTAAACAGAAAAGAGGATGGGATATTAATATTCCCACTATCATTTCTAATATTTTTTATAACTTTGATACAAAGAACACCTGAAGTATAAGGGTAGAAGTTAGGACTAATTTCCGTTCTTATGATGAAAAGAAAGCAGCTGCAAATAGAGAAAATAGTTTTGTTTGAATAGACTTGGCATGCTGATGAGCCGCTGTACATTCTTCAACTTTATGAGAAATTTAACAGGACCCAATTAATTCCTAACTATTCAAGTTAAATTTAGAACTATATAAACATTATTCATGAGAACGGTTTTAGGTCAAAGTTGTAAATGGGTTAAAGCACTAGCCTCCCTTGTGAAAAGTTAATAGTTTGAGATCTAATTGAATCAGTTATAAATTTTAACTCTTGTTAAATTTTTATTATAAATTTAAACTCTTTGTTATATATTTTAACAGTTTGTCAGTGCTGTCACTCAAAACCATTCTGCCCTTAGTTTCCAATTTACAATTTTCTGGAATTACTTGTGACTTATATAAGGTTATGTACTACACATACTGTTATGGTACTTAAATAAAAATTTTTTTTACTTTTAATTATTAAAAGAATTTTCTCAGTCTACCAATTCAGAGAATGATTAATAATTATTTGTAATACCTGTTTTGTCAATAACAAGTGTTTAAAGTCCACTAAAGTGTCTGATTAATTTTAATTGAATCTGAATACTTGTTTTATGTTTTATTAATTGGAATTTAATTAGTGACACTCTTTCTGAACTTACTGGCATTAAATGGATTAGAACAACTATTGTACTGTAATGAAATACTTGCTTGTTTCAAGGTTAGAAACTATAAGGCTGTGAGTCATAACTAAAAAGAACTCACACTATATATATATATATATATATATATATATATATATAGAGAGAGAGAGAGAGAGAGAGAGTGAGAACGTGTATGTGTGTGTGCTGAAATTAATTATCAATAATGTCTACAGAAATGTGAACTATTTTTTCGTAATTTTGTTTAATATATATACCTTAATATTCTTTCATTTGCTTATATTTAAATAATTAATATAGATTTTAATGTTTCTAATTGTTTTTTACTTGCTTTTCTTTAACTCACAATGTGTTTTACATGTTTGTCCTCAAATCTTGTATCCTTAATTTAACATACTTCCTGACATTGCCGATAGATGAAAATTTGCACAGTTACTAAGGTCGAGTGACAATACAATATTCCACCATTATTTTTGCAAACATCCCCTGTACGAGAATAAATTAAGGGTATAGGTGTAAAAAATTATAAAAAAGCTCTGCAGGGTTTTTGGGGTTGCAGATGACAAATCCGGTAGCTGTTTGATATTAAAAAAAAATGACAAAAACTTGGTACAGGAGTTTTTGTGGTTCAAATTTGACAACTTTCGTCATCGCTCATATTTATATATATATATATATATATATATATATTTACGCAGATGATTTTTGATGCGTAATTTGTTGAGACACAGTTCCTGCAGTTTCTGACAATTCACTCAGCTTTGCACGATTCACTCGACTCCATACCATTCATACAGCTCCTGGCGGTTCACTCGGCTCCATATGATTCACATAGCTCCTGTCGATTCACTAGGCTCTGTACTGCACACAGCTCCTGGAAGTTCACTTAGCAGGAAACCTTGCAATAATGATGCATTATCAGAGATGGATCGAATGAAAAATGTTTTATAAGAACTCATAAAAAGTTTGTCAAAAATTTGTCTGATATTTTATAAATATATTAGAAATTTCAATATATGATGTTATTTTTTGAAATCCAAATGAACATACTAATTAAACTCATGCAATGTATGGCAATAATTTAATTAAAGTATGACTAAAAGTATAAAGCAGGTTTGTATAAATTTTTGTAATAATATTATTATTATCTTATAATTTGTTTTTATATTTATCATTTATCTTATAATGTTGTGATCTATATAATATATTATTATGCCAGGAGTTGTGTGTGTGTGTGCACGCGCACGTGTATGTTGTCTTCCACTTACCTTATTAAGAACTAATAATCATGAAGTTTATAGTAGTGGATTATATGTTAAATTTTATAGATTGATTGTATTAAATCTTTAAAACAGATTTTAGTTTGAGCTAAATTTTAAAAGAGATTATAGTTAAACTTATATTGTTGTAGGCTATCTGACATGAGATAACAGTTACTCATAGTCATTTTCAAAGATAACAAACATTCATTTCAGACTTTTTCTGCAACCCACCGGATTGGTCTAGTGTTGAACACGTCTTCCCAAATCAGCTGATTTGGATGGCGAGAGTTCCAGCGTTCAAGTCCTAGTAAAGCCAGTTATTTCTACACGGATTTGAATACTAGATCGTGGATACCGGTGTTCTTTGGTGGTTGGGTTTCAATTAACCACACATCTCAGGAATGGTCGAACTGAGAATGTACAAGACTACACTTCATTTACACTCATACCATCCTCATTCATCCTCTGAAGTATTATCTAAACGGTAGTTACCAGAGGCTAAAAGAAAGAAAGACTTTTTCTGCAGGTAAATAATCAAAGTGATTAAAATCACTAACAGAATTCCAAAATATAGATAAATTAAAATATTGTACATAATCTTGAAAAAAGCTGTTAAAGAAATAAGCATACAATTTCATAAAAGAAATGTTGCTAGTAGCAACACATAGAAAAATGAAGCAGTAATAAGTAGATTTAAGGGTTCTCTATAAACAAGATATAATCAGAATAAAATAAGTGTAACAACACCGTTCAGAGAACTAAGTAAACTGAAAATACTGTCACAAAACAGAGAAAAACCAGAAAAAATTAAAATAATAATGTAATTGTATCTCACTGTCCAGTAGTTGCATTTCCTCTGGTTCATTACAAAAGACCCATATCTTGCAAGCTTTTCTTCTTCTTACACTATCTGTCAGTCACTGATAAAATTATTTGTGTTACTTAGCAATGTTATGAATTGTATGAATATCTACATAGTTTAGGTTCCAATCATGCTAATCCTATATGTCCAGTGTTATACCAAAGTGATAGTAAATCTTATGTTTTTTTTTGCAGACTGCTTAGGACCTGTATCATACAGAAGGAAAATCGAGGAGAGATAGAAATATCTTCGCTGAAATAAGCTCATGCAGGACAAATGTAACTGGTACCACAGCCAACCTACACGTAAGTTACTTAGGTAAGAGTATAAACATTTTTGGCGATGCAAAGAATAAGGTAACATAAAATGTATTAAAATTCAAGCAAAAGCCTAATGGATTTCAATATATTTTTCTTATTTTTCCACATCATCAGCTAAGAAACATTCAATTTTATGTTTTAGTATTTCAGGTAATGTGTCTTTGGTCTATGGGTATATTGATCGATAACTTTGTTTATACCTTGGTGTATACTGGGTCTATACCGTGTCTTAGGTATATTTGGTCTCTAGGTTTGAGGTATTGTGTCTTTGGTGGTAATGCAGATCACCAAAGTTATTGAGTCTATGTAGACCATCCAGCAATGTTTCAGTCTCCTTCCCATTGGCTAAAAAATGTCTGGTCTGGTAGAGGTTGCTTAATCAAGGAAAGCTATACTTTGTAATTTCTCCTAACACACACACACGCACACACGCGCACACGCACACGCGCGCACAACACACACACACACACACACACACACACACACACACATATTTAATTTACAACTAAAGCACTATTTGATGAGTCATCATCATTTATTAATTTCTTGGTAGTTCAAAATTACACATAAAAAATTACACATACATTTATACTAACAATTATATTTATTAATCAATTGTATTTTTATTTAAATTAAATGGTTATTAATAAATATAGAATTTCTTTAATTCTACGTTTCTAATAACACAAAGCTATAAAACAATAACTAAATAATTACTAATTAACTGATGAAGGCTATTTAAGAACAACAAAATTCATTAGCAGCAAAGGCTGAGTTATTCATTTCTATAACTTTCTGTAAGTATAATGTACGTGCATAATTTTAAACTTGAATAATAATAATAACATTATTATTATGAAGTAAACATAACCTAAAAACAAAACAGCTATCAGCAGCAGTATATTCAATATACAAGGTTGACTTGTTACAATGATGTCACTCATAAATGTATTTTAATAGTATATTCTACCACATACAACATAATTTAAAAGTAAAAAAAATGAAAGTCATTGAAATTGACAATATACTTATCTAACACTAGTAAGTAAACAATATACAATAAAACATGCTGCAATGTTATAGAAGTAACTGTAAGTTTCATAACAAAAATAAATACAGAAATAAAAACATAAATAATTATGTATAATATCATTTATTCCTAGTAAATATTCATAAAGTTATTATTTATATTAAAAATAAATCTTAAAGTATTTTTTAAAAAATCAGATTTACATGTATTGTATTACATTCATATATACTTCTACAAGCATAAGAGAAAGGGGGGGGAAATTGATCAAGTTAATTTGTTATTTAGTTGAGTCACATTGCAAACAAAATTAAATACAAATAACAATTATAATTGAAATATCACTGAGGGCTTATAAAAATAATAACTAATTTAAAATAATATATTTATTTAAATATTATTTTTTAAATAAGAAATATAAATTTTTTTAATAATATATATAAAAACACACACACACACAAACAAACAAACAAACAAGTTATTTAATTAATTAAATTAAAAGAAAGCAAAAATAAAAATTTAATATATATATATAAATATTGCAACTAATAAAGAACCTTTACATAAAAATATTAACCTTAAATATTTTGTTTAAATAAATAAGAAAAATAAAATACTTTTATTCTATAGTTTAAATATATAAATAACAACAATAATCCAAGAGATAAAAAATCAATAGTTAATAGATTAAGTAACTTTGTTTAACGGTGTAGTCAACCCAAAAAAAAATTTGTTTTATTTCGTAGATATTCTACTGTTTTAAATCTAAACATAATTAATATATAAATTCAGACTATCATACAAAAAATTATGCACATACTTTAATTACAACCCCTAAAAATAGGGTGGGGGTTAAAAATAGTGATTCATGGAGATGGATATTTCTTGGAAGCTATTTATCCTAAAACATAATATTTGTATCATATGAAATAGAAAATTCTGCACTATGATTTGTAGACAGGGTTGCATATTTTCAAAGTATCATAATAAAATTACATCTAAAAATTGTTCAAAATTCCTTGTATACTTAATATTTCACTCTTTAACTCTTTTCATTCTAAGTATTTAAAAATACCCTCTCTACAAATCATAGATCCAGAAATTCTGTGCAATTTGCAAAAGTAATCATTAAGATATCTTATTAAGAAGTTGAGTTACAGCTGTCACAGTGTTTCAAAATCCTAAAAATCAATTCTTTGAGAAAACAATAGAAACATATTTACCAATATATTTTCACTTAGCTAGATAACCTATCTTGGAATAACCTGGTTCTATATGTTTCTCCTTCTTCATATGCGGGATATGTTACCGAAATTAAATTACCAACACTTTCCTGAGAAGCTAATACTTCACATTCTGCTAGTTTTGTTTGACATTTTAACTTTTTTCAATGTGTTTGTTTTTAGGAGATCAATCTTTGATTTAATTGCCTTTGATGTCTGCTTTGGGTAGTTCTCTGTTTAGCAGGTGGCATTTTTAACAGCTATTTATTTATAATAAAGTTTTTGTATGGAAAATAAACAAAGAATGAAATTGAATTGAATGTTTTTAGGTTAGACAAAAATAAATCTAAATTTTTAGGTTATGAGTAAAACCATGACAGTGATAGTTAATATTCATTTAAAAATATTTACTAATTAATATTTCAATTATGAGTTACTGATTCAAATTTAGCACACTTTAACATACAAAAAAATGTGAAAATAAAATTTTCTGTAAAATGTTTTTGGGGGTTTTGTTTGGGTTGACTACCCTCATAATCTGAAATAGGAATGTAGAAGAAAGGACTTTCAGAAATCCAGAAGTGTGTTAGGCAGGATACAAAGAGTTAAGCACAAATGATTTTTTGAGAAAATGAGGGACGAAAAACAGCATTTAAAAACATTAAATTGAGAGATAAATGGGGAAAAAATAAGAAAAAGACCAAGGTAAAGATGGCTAGGTGAAGAAGAATAAAGGGCTATGGGAAAGTGGTGGAAAACTAAAAGAAGATTAAGGTCAATGATCTATTGCTAAACCCTAGATACTGGTTAAAGGGAAGAAAAAAAAGAAAAGAAAGATAAGTGGAAAATTGAGTCTAGGATGAGTCAGTTAACTGCAGTCCTTACAAGTTGATCATTTTACAGCAGCTAGAATATATCAGGAAATAGCAAATAAAAAATTGAGGTGTGTGAAGAAAGGTGAAACACTAAAGTCATATTCAATGAACCAGTTTCCGTAGATTATTTTTGTGTCAGAGGAGAGGAAATCTCTAACAAACACCATCTGCTCACACAGGTGGTAGTGCTACTCTCACCAACTAAAACCCATCCCCCTTAAAAAACGTTAAGATTGAGCATGTCATAAACAGAACACAGTCTTCAATGGAAATCACAGAAAGGGGATAGCAAGGAACTCAGCAGAATATTATCAGCTGGGTCTGAAACCCAGATTGAAAATTGCACTAATCTTTTAGCAAAAATCATATGCTTTGTTTATTATTCTTTTATTCAGACAGGATCTGGAATTATTTGATAACATTATATGGTTAACACCTAATATTTGCTTCCACATCTCTAATTTGCTTCTTCACCATTGAAAATTTATAATAGTGTACATTAGATCAAATAATTTTGTATTTTTCATACTTATTTCTTTTGTTTAGTAAAGTATCAGTCTCAAGGAGAGCCAAATAAGACGTCTCTAATGTAAAGATCTTTCTTAAGAAATATGTTGTTCCATACACTAAGAAAGTAATCAGTTCACAAAATCAGGAAATAATGTTATTCATATTGTAGGAAATCGTAAGTAATTTTACAGGAAAATAATGACATCATTACGCAGAGAAGAAAAACGAACGTCCCAGAGTTATGATTACCAACAGAATTATAAAGATAAAAAAATTATCAACCCTCAACAATTTAGAAGTAAACTTGTTTTCACTTGTTAAAAGTACTTCCTGAATTATTATATAGAGATTTGTTAGGAAAACTGAACAATCAATTTTTGCAGTTTTATATTAGAAAAAAGATCAAGATAAAACTTACCACTCTTAAGGTATGACTACCTCAAAATTATTGTACTAGATCTTTCTTGAAACTAAATAGAACAATTTAGCTTTCTACTGGATATAAAAACGAGCATTCATTTGAGCAGAGATTTTGGCAATTTTTTATTCAGTAGGATAAAAAATTGCCAAAATCTCTGCTCAAGGAGGCAGATTATTTCTCAAACTTTAAAGAAGAATGAAACGCCAGTTAGCTGAATTTATACCACAACCTGAAAATCTAAAGAAACCTAATTAGATAAAAAGGTGGTAACATAATGATGAAATACAGGGAAAGAGATCAAAGCTGTATGAGCTGTAGAATCTTATATTCATACCTCAGAAAATAATCTGAAGGAACATCTACAGTCCAATTGTTCTTACCTACACTGCCACATTGCCCTGAACCAATCATACAAATATTTATCTCCAAAGATCTCTCAGGATGTACCTAGGTGTACCTACACACCTAAGAAACAGGATTCTTCTTAGAAATTAAAGGCAATTGTACAGAAAATATAAACAAAATCTATCACTTACGTATAGACACCCTTTGAATGATATCCAGAGACTGAGAAGATATTATATTAATTAAATATTTTGCAAACTGAATGTATCAATTAAATTGATCAATTTTACCTGTTTGAGACTGGCATCACGCTTACATGACTGCAGTAAACTGTCCGCACAGACTACAGTCATGTAAACTCGTTTTAGAACTTTATCATTTGAGTAATATCATTGTGAATGCAACTAATTTAATTCTTTCACCAGCAGTGCAGCACTTTATTGGCTTTAAAATAAACTATTTACACTATCGATAGGTTACAGCTAATAGCTGGAAATAGAGTAAAATCATGTTACCACCAGTGATGGCTTGCATATAGGCACTATGGAAGTGCAGCACCTCCTATTTCCACTTGATATTACCAATATCATTTAATATAATGAGTCCTTTTTTCTTTAATTCTTTCTTAATACTTGTGCAATATATAATCCTTCAGCTTAATGTCAGTAGCCATCCTCCAGTTTATGAAAAAGATTCCAAAATCTTTGTATGAAACTGCGCACTTCACTCTTCCAGTGACTTAGTGTTTGGCTGTTGTGCGCATGTGCTCATAGGAAGCTGCATGTGAGAGAGAGAGAGCACTGTCGCTCTCACAGTGCTGACCCAGCATGCTGGTGGAAGGTAGTTTTTTTACTCCGCATGTGATGTGCTTAAAAACTGTGTACCATATTCTTGAATGTGATAAAATGTAGAATTAGATTATTTAGATTATTATCCTGCTTCCAACTATTCTATTTGATTCATTTTATTTTACAGAAAACTTTAACCATGGCCTTGAAAAGGCCCAGAAAACAATTTTCTGGAGCACTTACCCACTAATTTTACTATGAGCCATCTCTGGTTACCAGCATTCTAAAACTAGGTTCTGTAAGTTTTGTTGAACTCTATTAGTAAACATGGCCAATTCGTTGCATTCATGTCCAGGATTTATTTCTTCTCATTAAAGCTGTAAAAATGCCCAAAACTATAGAACATATAATAAATGAAACAAACACATATTATACCCAAGCTGCTGAACAAACCAATCTTGTCATTGAAATTTACAATGATGGAAACTAACCTTTTCAAAATAGTCCTTAGTTTGTTCACAGGTTAATTTTATTTATATTTATAATAAAAATTGTTTACAAAAAAAGTCTTAAATTTTAAATGAATTAAAATAATATTCATTATTAGTGATTGTGAAGAGATAAATCATACAGAGAATGACTACAAAAAGATGAATAACTTTAATAAAATAATCTAGTCTGAGCATGAACTAATATTTACAGTATGTTAGTCCCAAACAGGTTAAATCTGATAATTAACTACAAAGGTTAACTAACTTAAAGACACAGAACACCTAACTTAAAAGTACAGAATTTAGTGACTGTATGTTTTCAAAATATAAGATTAAAGAAGAAACTTGATACATTAAATTACACCCACTGTTAATTAACATTACCTTCAAGTTTGGTTGCAGAGTATGAGTTTTCAACTCATACTTTGAAGATCCAGAATTTTTTATATCAGAAGGTTAAAAGTAGACAACTTTTTCATTCACACCAGTAAACTTTAAAATTTTTTATAATATAGGAAAAATTGATAGGCAATTATTTTTTTAAATTTAATTTTCTCTTTGATTATGGTTGTTAAGTGACCTACTTAATAAATGTTTAACCACAGACATGTGTATTAGCTTCTTACAAAGTAATAAATCCATTCACATGGTTAATGACATCATTATAGAAGACTTAACAGTAAAAGAATATTATTATTTTAAGTGATAACTTCAAAGGTTAGATAATAAAAGGTATTTATGAGATGCAGAGTAGGTCATTAGCTAATAACCTAGAGTAGGGTAATAGCATATTCACTCAAACAAAAAAAAAGCTAGTTAAATGACTTTATAATAAGATTTGGTCTTTGTGACTGAATACTAATGAAGAATTAATGATCAAAATATCTACTGTGATCAGGATTATGATTGGGAAGGAATATTGTAACTTAATGATATAAATACATCTTCCGAAGTCCTGTTTTCCATGAGAGTTGGAAATAATTGAATTGAAAGTAATAATCCAAGAGTTAAATTAAAAAAAGAGAAGAAAAACTGAATAAATGACTAGTGTTAATTTTTTGGTTGTTCTCTTTCTGTTGCTGAGGATATGGATATAGGGAGGAATGCAAGTAGATTTAGCAAAATGTGAAGAATAATCAGGGGAGGCTTTACATTTTCACTATCTTATCTCTTTCATAATATGATTCTCCTTTTATTAACTGATATTTCCACGTTACAGATGTGAATTATATAAATTTTATGCCTAAAAAGTATAAAATATGAATAGTCTACAGAATTTGCAGTGGTGTCAGTGCATGACTATAACTGCTGTGTACTACCAATATAGCACAAACTGAAGTTGTAAAACTAAAGAAAATCATTTATTTATTATAACTGTGTATTACTTTGCAAAGATTTCTGGGTTATATTTTGTCTAAACAACATACAGTAAGTTACAAACAGACAAAAAGGGTACTTATGAGTATAAAATCAAATATTCTAACAGATCTAATACAGAGAGCTGCATAGATAGACAACATTTGCATAAAGAGTGATTCACAAAAATATAACAAATTTTCAGGACATGTTCTACTGGTGAAAATAAAGAAGACTGTTCATATAATCATAGGTTTGAAAACACTTTGTTAGGAAGTGTTGGTTGGCAAAAGATTTCACCCTGATTTCTACATCCTTAGTAATATTAAGATAAACTATAATTCTTGGAACCCAAATTAAAGAATAAATTTATAGTGGTTTTATATAAATCTGACCAAAAAGATTTTAAAAAATAGGTCCTAGAAATGTATTTTTTATTGTTTATGAGAAATTTATGGGGTAGAAAACAAAATATTGGGGGTCGAAAAACACTATTTTATGTTTGGTGTAAAATAACTTTTTTAAAAGGGTAACAAATACATTAAAGTTTTAAACAAAACTTATAGAAAATTTGATTCTGAGTAAGATGGTATGAATAAAGCCTACAGAAACTAAATACAAATGTGATAATTTTGAAGTTTGTTAAAAACAGAACACATCAAAATGTGACAAATTAGGTATTAAACAAAACCAAATTTTCAATATTACAAAAGAAAAGAATTAAATATTTCTAAAAACTCATCAATCAAGATTTTTATAAAATGACGAATTAACCAGAATCACTCTGTATGAATAAAACTGTAAATAGTTTTATCATTATTAAATAAATGTAATAAATAATATCAGCCTGCAGTAAGCTAATAATATTTCTATAATAGTATTTTTTCATTAAAAAAAATCATAATTCATAGCTGCGGGCCATGCTGTAAAAATATTCTACTGTTTCGAATGAAAACTATTTTAAAGAATTTTTTTAATTGTTAATATTAAACCAGACAGGATAGTATCTGCTGATATATGACTAAATTGCCAATTTTACAAATTACACTGGATCAGAGGGGAATTGCTTAAAAACGTGAAAGGATAAGAATGATTGCTGGAGAAGTAAAGAGAAAAAATTATATCTAGAAAGAAATTCCTTAAACTAACACTACTCTTCAGCAAGACCTGGGAAAATCTTATTTATGATAAAAATTTTCTAGTATAGATATTTTAGGAAAATATTTCTAGATCACTCTTTTAATATGCTAATAAAAAAACTAATGCATATTTAATAAGTATTATGTATTATATAATTATAAAAATTGTGTAATTTATTATAATGAGTGAATTAGTTAAATTATAATTATTTACTCTGATTAAAATAATGGTAAATGTAACTGAATTCTGTACTGACAATAGAACTTCTTTGAGTAATATACATCTTATTTTCAGTATAATGCATATTTTATTTTCAAATTCATCTGGAGTCATTTATTTACAGTAAAAGTAAAAATAAAGATAACAAAAATAGACTTTTATTTGGTAAATTGTTTCAGAAAATCCAGACCAAACAAACTAGTATATTACAAAAATAAAAAAATAATTTTTCAGATAAACCACTGCTTAGGTACCGATATAGCAACTGAACTGTGCACCGCAGTGGATATATAACATACTAATTATTGTTAAATTAAAATACATCATGAACACAACTACTTGCATGATAGAGAGCTGCCACGTAGGATTATACAAAAAATGTTATATGTAGATGACAGTAAATGAGTTAAGAAGTCCTACCAATAAAGAGAGTTAAAGCTATACAAGACTATATGGCTGTACCTACATATCTACATGGTTCTAGCCTAAATTTTAAGAGATACTGATCTAATTCACACTACAGAAATATTCTTGTGCTTTAAAGTGGAAATACTATGAGGGATCAAATACAGATACAGACAATGATGATGGTATAATGTTAGCAAATTATGGTAGACTCCACTGTCAAGGTTATCATCTTTGAACCTTGAAAACCAGTTAAATGAAACAATAACAGTACTCACTTTTGTAACAGAATATGCATCTTAAGAATAACCTTAAGATGTGTTATTGTTAAGAATTTTTAACTTTACCAGCTCAATAATAAGGTAAGCCTCTATCGCATTATAGTCCATTTCATTTATTTTTTCTTTGTTGTGCATGTATATTTTAAATCCTATTTTTTTCCTTTTTTAAAAAAATAATGTGTATGCACGATGCACAAGACCAGCAGCAGTAAAAACAGATTCAGTAGTTATAAACAGTTTGTCATGATGATGCAAGGAGAAAAAGTGATGATAATAATAGTAGTTGTAGTAGTAGTGTAGAGAGAGAGTAATGATAGAACTCCCCTGATTGGAATTCTGATAAAATTTAAATTATACCTTTAATTTATGGGAAACTTTCTAGACTTCTGATCATACTTTGAATTTTTCCTGCATTATTATAAGCTACTTAATAAATAATTACTTAACTCAGATCATTAAATAATTATGCATTACACACTCGTAGATCACACTGTGAATGTGTATTGCATGCGTAACAAAGGACTGCTCATACAGTGCCTGAAAGAACCAAGTGAAACACATTGGACGAATAATTTTGATCAAAGCAATACAACAAAATATAAAATTTTATTAATAAGAATAATAATGAGAAAATAAATAAGTAAAACAGAGAAGTAATTCTAGTCTACAACATTAAATAAAAACAGGTTCTGTGAAAAATAATTAATTACCCTGATTTACTCTAATGAGCAGATCATTTTTTCTCAATTACCACTCCTATTTACTATCCTTGTCACATCTTCCTTATCATTTGTTCTGTGGTTGTAGGTCTGACCCTGCTTAATCCTAAACCTTGGATGTCAAAACTTTAATGACAGAGCCAGTGAGCCCTATCTTGTCTAGTAGATAGGGCTCTATTTGGCTGTGCAATAAACCTAATTGCTGAAATGTATATTGGCTGGATTTCTCAATCCTTAAAAACATAGCACACTGTTATATTGCCTAATTCTATAGATTATTTTTATAAGATATAACTTTATTAGTACTATTTTAAAAATATGCCTGGTATAAAAAAAAGGTCTTCTTTTCTCAGTAGCAAACTACTATGGTTATTTACCACTAAAAAAGTCAATGGCATACAGTGAATTATATTTTATTATCCAATATAATTGTTTCATTAAGTATGGTTTAAGTGAAAAATGCCGTTTGGTATTTTATCATAGTTTACATCCTTCAACTTCCAAGATGCTACTCCCTGAAGCATTTCAGGTATTGAAGAACCATTACTTTGAAAGTAAAGAATTTATTTTTGTCAATGGATATGCTTATCTTGGTAGTCTATTAATAGCCAGTAGTTTGTATTTTAATTAAATTGATCCTTACTTCATGCATTACATCATCATAAAATAAATTCTATAAAACACTTCAACATGATTACTGCCAATTTAGATGGTATTAATCTAAAATAACACTCTTGTCTCAAATGGAAGATGGAAATTTGATTTCTTAACTATTCTAGATGTTAGTTAATGGAACTGTAAAGTTCCATTAAGTTTTACTTAATATGATATCTATCCTCTTTTCCCTATCATTTTTCCTTCTTAAATCATAATTATCAAAATAGAAAATAGAAATAATAGCTAAATTCATTGAACAGTACAATTAAACATGACACTCTTCAACACTATGAACAATTCACTTTTAAATTATTTGGAAACAGTTCTTCCAAAACCTTTTCAAAGCTAATTGTCAGTAGTATATTTGGTAATAATATCTACTGTTCATTTTGGCCAACATTAAAAGTTTCGGGAATCCCTTATAAAATTAAATTATACCAAAAAGATTACAATGAAAATGTAAACCATACAGTAAGAGTCTTGTAGATATCATTTCTTCCACTCGAAAAACAAAAATTTCTGTAATATAAATAAAAATGTTTTTAAAAAAACGATATCGATATCAAAAAAGGTAAGTCACTACTTTTCTATTATCAAAATCCGTTATTAATTTAGAATTTTCTTTAAAAAAAAACACGTTAAATGAATGCAATAGACAATAGATATACACTAATAGATAAATAAACAATGTTTAAGCGTTCCATATAATAAGGAAAAAAAAAGAAAAATTTGTTACAAAACTTACTGGCCCGATTTCATTTATATGTAATACATATCACAGTTACAGAAATAATATAATTCTTATGATTATTTGTTGTTTAATAAATGAAACCAAGCTGGTAAGAGCTTTGTAACAATTTTTTTTTTTTTTTTTTGCTTATTATATGGAATGCTTAAACATTGTTTTTAATCTATTATTGTATATCTATTGGCTATTACATATATTTAGCAAGTTTTTTTTAAAGAAAATTCTAAATTAATAACAGATTTCGATTTTGATAACAGAAATGTAGTGTCTTACCTTTTTTGATATCAGTATCATTTTGTTAAAAACAGTTTCATTTATATTACAGAAAGTTTTGATTTTTGAGCAGAAGAAATGATATCTGTGAGAGTCTTACCATACGGTTTACAATTTCATTGTAATTTTTTTTTATATCACTGCATTTTGTTAGATTATTCTTTATTTTTTTTTATGAATTACTGATTATTATCTTATGGATTTATTATTAAAATTTATTGCCTTAGAACAAACAAATTGAATTTCATGGCCAATTTTTTTTGTTGATAGTCATATCATTCACTTCATACTATATTTTTCCTTTTATAATATAACTAAAATGACCTTTACGAATCAAAAATCTGTGATGTAATATTGCACTTATTACTTTATAAGTGTGACCCTGGATTTTTATTGTTAAATTCAATTTTACCAATCGAATTTATTTCTGTTTTATTTATTCCTTTTTTAATAAAACTTGTATAATCTCTTGTAAAGTAATACTTTTTTTTTTTATTGAAGTGATGGGAATTAAAAAAATTGTTTCATCTTCAGTACTTTCATTTACATAACAGCATTTACTATTAAAACAAGCTGTAGTATATTTTCTTTTAACTTTTATTATTTCAAGTACATTAACAATTTTTTGTACGCTACCTAGTACTATCAAGTTTTTGTTTGCTACCTAGTATTATCAAGTACTGCTATCTAGCGGCGTGATTCATAAAGGTAAATTAAAAAAATGAATAAAATGACATATTCAAGTTCCGCAGTTTATCAAATGGAAAAAAAATCATTGTCTAACAAAATTTGAGGTATTTTTTGATTCTTTATTACTAATCTAATTTAACTGAATTACAATGTTTTCACGCTTATTTTATTTTTTCCCCAATTTCATTTCACTGTTAGGTTAGATCATGTTTGGAACTGTAAACGTAGTTCGTTGACTTCATTGCCTTACCAATGAAGTTCTAATAAACTCTGTGATATTTAATCTTTGACATGTTTGTTCCTTAGATAAGTGTTTTTATCACACTTATGAAATTATTTACATTGTCTACTGCACATTCCTTGACAACACACTAAAGGATTCAACACAATAATTTATCTACATAGATTAATGACCACCCACTCTTACAGATAAAACGTAATATAAAATAAATAAATTCCAAAGCATACTTAATAATAGAAATACATAACAATAATATAATTAATTAATCAACATTCAAAGAGCATAAAATTGGTGAAATTTTCAGAAAAGAGTGTTACTGTGTCACTTTCAAAACAACTAACAAAATAAGTAACGTCATACAGTAAAATTAATAGAACATATACTAGCGAAGTAAACAACTGAGGAATTTACAATTAGACTGTAGTGATTGCAGTAAATATTATATCTGATTGACTAGATGTACCCTTAAGACCAAAGGAACATTTGCCTACTACTAAATACAATAGAGATACTAAACACAATTTTTACAATTCATCTTAAAAGACATCTGCTGCAAATTTTATGCATTCTAGGCTTACATAAAAAAGAAATTATTATTTCAACATTACTGTATAATATCAAATTTGCATAAATACTAAGTTTGTCAATAAAAATGAAAAGTGTACTAATAAACAGTACAACATAAGTAATATATTATATTATTTCTTCATATAATAAAGATGTTTTGTAACCTTAATAATAAGGTTCTGTTAATAACAATGCTGCTTGATATCCTGCTGAAGAACTTAAGAAAAGCTAACCTTTATATATAGCTTTTTAAATTAGCTACGGATGCAAAAAAATGTGTTTATTCATTCAACTTTTATGAAGTTAGTCTAATTTTAGATAAATAGGAAATATTTTATTTTTCATAATCTATTTTATTCCCGTTGTAATTAACATTTGGAAACAATTTTTTAATTAACTAATCTTCAAAATTTGTGATTATTTTTTTATTAATTTGAAGTTGTTATACTCTTCCAAAAAATCAGTTACACATTTTTTCCTCACCATTATTCTCTCCAATTATTAAAAAAAAAAAAATACATACAAAAATAATATAATAAATAAAAAAAAAATTATTTTAATTAAACTGAAGGTAAAAAAAAATAAAACAAATGGAAACCGAACGCTACCTACTGAGGAAAGCTGAACTTAGTTTATTAACTAACTGAACGACTAAAGAAAGGAATTTTAAAACACTACTGATTAAATCATAAGTTAGTCGCCCAAAGGCATCATTCATAAGAAATTTCACAATTAATCTAAAAGCAAAATTAATATATATATTTTTTTAATTTAAAGTGTTGTAAATTTTTAAAAAATCCACTATCCCGTAATTAAGGGAAAATTTAAAAGAAACGAAATGTGAAGAAGAATTGCGCATTTTTTTTGTGTGTTTTATGAATCGCTTTATTTTTTATAAGCACAATAAAATTAAAGTAAAGAATGAAGAAAAACGACTACTAAGCGCGAGCTAAGTTTACTGATCATTTTTCATGGAAGGCCTTTCATCCCGGCTTCGATTCCCCGGTCAGACATGGCATTTTCACATGTTACAAGTCATTCAAATCATCCTCTGAAGCAGTACCTATCGGTGGTTCCGGAGGCAAAAAAAGGTAATGATTAAAAGATATTTTGAATCTTGTAGATAACTTGATAATTTTTGTTTTAAAAAATCTTCCATTCATGTTACCCGGAAAACTAACAACAAAATCACAAGAAGAACAAAATAAAAAGGAAGTAACAGAATAACTGTAATTATTATTAAAATTATGTAGATAGTTATAATTGTCTTAATTTATGTAAATAAATTAAATAAATGTTTTAATTTAGTACAAACTTCTTAAATCAAGGTTGGAAAATATTTTTCTTCTCCGAATAGTACAGTTTTTTTAAATTGGTTTATTTTAAAAATAATCTTAATTATTACTGTTCTTATGTTTTCCTTTTCTGGCAAACGCTATAATGTTCATTTTGTATTCATGACGGCGTGTACCAATAGATTTCTGAAATGATCTACATAATGTGTAACTGCCAAACAATGCATTGATGTGCATAAAAAATATTAATATAAATAATGAATAATTAAAAAAAAAATAAACAAAAATAATATTAATGGTAATGAAAAGAAATAGTAATAAAAACATACATATATATATTGAGCACATATTAAAAAAATAAACGTAATTTATCTATCGTTTACTTCCACTCATTAAAAATTTATGTACCACTATTTAGATTTTTGGAAATTAAATAAAAGGTTTTTTCATAGTTTTAGTAATGGGTTGAAGGAAACAGAGTTAATTTTTTTATGCAGTTCTGATTTTTTGATATTTGGAAAACTAATTTTTTATACCCATTACACACTGTGGAATACATATTTTTTTTGTGTGAGTGCGTGCGTCCATACATGCACTCACGAAAAAAATTAACTGAAATTTTAAAGGAGATTTTTTTTTTAATGTAAATTTGAATTACACAACCTACTGAAATTTATGACCAAAAAATAAAATTTTAGTTAAAAAATATTCTTGTATCAAGTCTTTTAACATTTGATAAAACTTTCTATATATTTTCCCCAAATTTTTAGAACATTTATAAATCAAACGAGATTATTTCACTAATAAAACATTTAAAAGATATCTGCAACGAATCTAAATAAATTATTATAATTATAAACCTACAATTTAATAAGGAAAACAACAAAATTTTCTTAAAAAAAAAAAAACAATTTAGGTAATCAATTTAAATTGCATAGAAAATAAACTTGAAAAAAACTCACAAAATATAGATTTTTACTTTGATTGTAGGTGCCAAACTAAATAAACAAATAACTAGCTCTTAATTTGTAGCCAACTTCAAAAAATTGAAATTTAAAAGATTAAATAACTGTAAAATAGATTAATTTAAAAAAAAGATTAAAAAGATTAATTAAGATTGTAGATTAATTAAGAATTTTATTGTAGATTAATTAATTAAGAGGGTGATTAATTAAGAATTTATATTGTAAAAAGATTAATTAATTGTAAAATAACTGTTTCTGATTTTGTAATGAGTTTAAATTTTTTTTATATATGTAGTAACCGTTCGAGGCTCCGCCACCTACATCCCCGGGAACCAGGCCGGCCCAGGTGAACACTGTGGAATCGAGCTCGGGGTTTTCCAAGGCCACGGGGCCTACCCAAGGCCGCAGAGTTTGCCATTAACGTCTTGTCAGAAGGTCCCATCCCCTGGACCTCTGCATAGCTAGCTTCGGTAGCCGTTCCCGTCTAGCCAAAGAGCTCCGCCCCCTGGACTCCCATACTGCTTGTTAGCTTCATGGTTGTGAGAATAATACTGATAAATAACAGTTAAAGTATTCAAGCTTTAGAAGAAACTAAATTACAAAAGATAGTATAGTAGTTATTAACTATGGTAATTAAGTACACACGCATTTAACTTACGAAAAATTCATAACTTATTTCTGTTGCCATGGGGACCGAAATATAATAAAAATAAGGAGTTTTCTCTTTTTTTTTAGTTTAATGAATATCTTTAATTCACAACTTTAAATCCCCAACGGGACTCACTCGATCTGTAGCTTAAAACCTTCCCTGGGATAAATGAATGTATCCTGCAAATTTTAAAGAAATCGTTTTGTTGGTTATCGCGTGGGGCGAGAACAAACAGACAAACTTTTGGCATTGTAATATAATATACGTTTTTTTATAGATACTGTGTATTTTACATTTTATACAGAAAAAATATGTTATTTTAAATAGTTATTAAAAAAAAATTGAAAAGCAAAAATTACCCTTAAAATACGTTTGAAAAACATTTTAATTAAAATCTAAAACTAGATGGCTATTTCGATTGTTATTTAATTATCATCAGTAGACAGAGGAAATAAACTAACTATACCTACAATTTAAGAAATTAAAGAAATAAATTGAAAAAAAAAATAGTATTAAAAAAAATATATTAATTTACAAACAAATAATACTTGGAAACTATAAAATAAATATTTTTCCGATCTTCGTGGTGGAGTGGTAGCGCCTCGACCTTTCATCCGGAAGTCCTGGCAGTCATACATTTTTCACAAGTTACAAAAATTTCAATACACAAAGGGCAAAATGACCACAGCAATCTCTGTCTGTCATATCAAAAACAAAAAAGAAAAAAAATAGAAAAAATTATTTTAATAATAATTTAGAATAACATTAAAATATACTAGCCTTTTTTTAGCAAAAGTATAAAGAACAAATTTAATTTAAAAACGCTGGATTGAAATGTCCAATTCAAATTGCCAAATTATTTAGTTAAATATATATATATATTTTTTTTGTTCTAAAACTCTAATAAAATACCCGGTTTTATAGTATTTTGTAAGTTTTATTTATTTATCAATAAATTCGTTTTGGTAACTTTCATTTGGTAACTAATTTTTCTAGCACACCTATGAGAAAAAAAATACCGTTCGGAGAAACACAAGGCAAACACAAACACAAACATAATCTTTTATCTCTTGATAAAAATAACAAATTTGATGTGGACACCATATAACTTACTTGTAAGCTTATTAAATTACACATACATATTTTTTTTTAAATGAAAAGTAGATAAAATTTTATTTCATTAATAATTTCTGATAATTTTCATATTTTCTTTTTTTATTGTTATTTATGAATTATTATTTATTGTAAAAATTTTTTACAATCACAGGTTAATAAATTAATAAATCAATATATTTAAATTAAAAATAGTTAAGAAAAGAAGATGAGTAGGATTTGATCCGATGTACCTTCTCCTTGTAAGATCCAAATATTTAATTAATTAAAATTTAATTTGGCTCTAACTCAGGGACCAAATAAAATAAGTACCACTTATTATATATTGTTGAAAAGCTCTCAATGAGGGCTTATTACTGCAGTTAAGAAAAAGTCTAAAATCCAAATCTTTTGGATTTTAGGCACTTTTTGGACACTTTTGGTCTAGTCAATTGCAATCAAAAGGGGAGATGCACAAATAGACGTTACAGCAATCCTAAATTCAAAATTTCAACATCCTACGGTTAGCTTTTTTGAATTGTGTGAGATACATACGCACATACGTACGTACAGATGTCACGCCGAAACTAGTCTAAATGGATTCAGGGATGGTCAAAATCGATATTTCCATTTGACCCCAAAATCTAAAAAAAAAAAATTGGATTTTGAACTTTTTCTTAAATGCAGAGGTAAGTTCTCATTGAGAGCTTTTCAATAATATATCGCACGTGGTACTTATTTTCATTGGTTCCTGAGTTATAGCCAAATAAAATTTTAATTAATGAAATATTTGGATCTTACAAGGGGAAGGCACATCGGTTCGAATAAGACTCATCTGCTTTTTTTTAACTTTTTTTTAATTTAAATATATTGATTTATCAATAATTATATTAACTTCTGATTGTAAAACAATTTTCACAGAAAATAATAATTCAATAATAACAATTAAAAAAAAAAAAAAAAAATGAAAAAATATCAAAATTTAATGATATTTATTAATTAAATTTACTTTAAATTTAAAAAAAAAAAGTGTGTATGTAATTTAATAGGTATACAAGGAAGTCATGTAGTGTTCACATCAGATATTTTTATTTTAAATTATATACTGTAATGTTTAGTTATTCATACAATCCGGTCCTTTGTTAGGCTATTAATTATAACATTATATACTAATAAAATCAATGTACTGTTTTTTCCGACATTAAAAACAAAAGTGTTTGAATCATCTGCTTTCTTTGTCCAACGAACCGAGTGCAAACAATATACGCGTACATTGGCATTGTATATCGTAGTGAATATTTTATAAGGAGACGAACAGGTTTCATGTATATACTAAATGTATTACAAACTATGATGTGATGCAATGCATGTCATCTTACAACCAGGTGAGATGAGGCTACATAACCTAGACTGACCGGTCGGGGAAGTGGTGTAAGATTAGATTAGACAAAGGTCATTCCACAGACGGCACTGCAACAGCCGCCGACTCAGTCGGTAACATAACAATGTAACCGACATAAGTAAGTACTAACGAATCTGAGTGAGGTCGTAGCATCCGTCTGCTGTAATCAGTAAGCCGTATTAAATAACTAAATGCCGCCCACTAATATATATAAATCGTTACGCAATAATACAGCTGCTAGTAATACATTCCTTGAATTTCATTATTTATTGCTCATTAATGTTAAAAATAAAAATGTTACCATAAACTCTTCTTTATTCTGTTTGCGACTATTTTTAAATCGAAGTTGGGTTTTACCATTGAAAAATGAACGATAAAAATTATTGTATTTCTGTATAATACACGTCCCAGTTTAATTTTCGCACCTTGTTTTTAGGAAACTAGGATGATAAACTTCAGTATTACTCGAAAACAAAAAAAAAAATATATATATACAAATATTTTATAGCATATAACAAAATAAACTTTTCTCTTAACGATAGTCTTTATAATAACATATTTTGTTAATATATTATTTTACAAACTAAAAATTACCCAACGCTATTATTTTCCTCTTCTTAAAAAAAAATTATTTCTTAAAAAAAGAAATACACTTTTAATTATTTCTTAAAAAAAATTATCGTAAATTAAAAAAAAAAAATAGGAAACGTTGAAATTTTTTTTATGTATTTTTTGTAATCTAAAACAAAATATCATTTCAATTGTTAAACAATCATCATCAGTAGATACTAAGGAAATTGTAATGTATATTTAAAATTCATATGTATAATTATTTTATTTAATGTATAATTTACCTAATTAATTATATTTGAAATAACAGGTTGACTGCCACACTGAAAAATGCAACATTTCCAAGGTTATTTAGCTAAAAATATCCACCAGTGCTGCCATTTTTTTTTTTTTTCAATTTCAATGAAGTTGTTACCCTATTAATAATCTTTGATACTAATTTCACTATGCAACTTTACTTTTTGAAATATTCAAAAATATAGTTGAGACATCAATTTTTGTCTCATAGCAAACGTGGATAACGAGACACGTTAATTGATGTCTCAAAATATTTAACATATTTTAATTCAATTATAACATCTTTTACTTACTAACAACTGAAAGTATTTATTTTTAATTCTATAACTTCAGAATTGTTTGAATTCTATTTTTATTTGCTATCCTTTTTTTAAGATAAATTACTAAAATTCACTCTCTTCTGTAATAAAATCATACCTTACTGATAATTACTCTTTGAATTGAGATTTTTAGAGTAAATTTTGAATTTAATATTTTTAAGAGTATTTGATATTAAAATATAACTAAACTTTGTTAGTAAACAGCTAAAATTAATTCACATTTTATTACAACACTTTTCAATTATGTTCATTTTGCTTTTATTTGGTGATTTAAAAAAAAACATTCTTTAATTTCAAATTTAAAGAAAAATGTACAGAATTTTATCTTTAAAATAATATGTAATTTGGTACAAAAAAATGAAAAATAAACAATAACATGCATCTTAAAAGTGTGACATTACATTGAAACATCATTTGATGTCTCATAGCAGTATTGGATTGCGAAAATAAGACATCAGATTATGTTTCATAGCAGTAATGAATAACTGGCTGAGACATCATTTGATGTCTCATGGCAGTCAACTTATTTATTTATCAATAATAATAATGTTTATTGTTTAAAATTATAGGAGATCAGTATCAAATAATAGCCTCTTAAAATTTTAAGCACACTAAAAATATTTTATAATAAGAATATTAAATTAACAAATATTGTTCATAGGAAGGGATATATATTTGATTGACTCATTCTATCTCTATTTTTCTTGAGATAAGTATTTATCTTTAATAAGGAGTATGCATTAGGTCGTGAAGGGTAATTAAAATTTGTTTTATCTTTGTTTGAAATTAACTTTACACTTTCGACTGGGATTGCCTAAAAATATATTGTTGGTTAATTTGCTTATTATTATAATTTCCTTATAATTTTTTTTTTTCATTTATTTATTTTATAAACTATTTACTCAGTATCTAGTAATAATTGTTTACTAAGCGATCGAGATTTCAGATTCTAAGTATAATTTTTGTAAACGGTTTTTTAACATTTTCTTTCTTCTGATTTATTTTAATCTCTGTTTAGCATAGCTCCTTCTTTACAAAACTTTTATATATATATATATATATATATATAATAACTTTTATCTGAATAAATGTTACGACAAATTGATTTATCCTCAGATATTAAAAATACCATCCAAGAACAGACGCAAGTCGAAAAAAAATTAAAATAGTCTACTCTTGGAATCTTGTACTTATAAGAGAAAAAATTAATTTATTATTATATTTAAGAAATACAGAAGCCTGTTGTTCTGATCAGATAATAAACGGAATTATCAAGAAGTTTTATTTCGTTTTTATTTATTTATCTTTTTTTAAGTAAAACTTTAAAAAATGTCACGTTAACTATGAATTATTTGTAACTTATTAATGTTTTTTTTTTTAAAAGTTAACTTATTGTATTGTAAGAGAAAAGTTAGAATTTTAAAATATTGTTTTGATTAATGTATAGGTGTACCAACAAAACTGTAATGACATTAACATTAAATATATATGAATAATTTATTATTTATTTGTATAAATTCTTAATATAGTTAATTTATGAAGTACTTATGATTAACATTAAAAAAAAAGGATTTATGTTTTTTTTTACAAATGTATTTAAATTTATGATGTTTTATCTTTTGGATAAGAATTTTTTTGAAATCTATATATAAAACCCAATTTTTTTTAATTTCAAACGAATATAACTACGTGATCACTTTTTAAATCATATAAAACTTTGTTATTCATTAAATAAATGTATTTAAACGTATTTAATGTATTTAAACGTTTGCGTGTAAACGTTTTCAGTCTGCAGCTTTTCTTATGAAATCCGTGTTTAATAAAGTTTGAATATCTTAAAGAAGGAGTAATTGCATTATTAATCGAGAGTTTCAGTTTTATAGTTACATAATAGTAGTAGAAAGAATATTTATACATTATTAACCAGTAATGAGAAAATAAGACTTTTATTTATTTTTATTTTTCCTTTTTGTGGTCAAAATGATTATAAGCCTTTGTAAAGACGTTAGAAGATCTATGGTAGTAAACAGGATCTGGAAAGCCTGATGAAAACAAATATTAGTACCACTCTTGTTAATATCATTAAAGTTTTATACCAGAATAGTTCAGTAAAAAAAAAATCTAGAAAGTAACACTGATAGACAAAAAATAAAATGTTTAACGATTCTCTAACTGTGATACCATTCCTTGAATTGCTTTTCTGCGTATATTTTAGATATTTAAAAACAATAAAAAATGAACTAACAAAATACAATATAGGAGCTTAAAATGCTAACTATACGTTGAAAAATGAAAAAAATCCTTAATTAAAATTGAAAAATTTTTCAAAAATGGTGGGGGATAGCAAGATTCTGAGTTCCTATTCGTTTTCAGCATCAAAAACAGATTAAAATCATGTATCGAATTTTAGGAAACAAAAATTATGTTTATCAGTGTAATTATTATGATATTTCTGGTGACGGAAAGTTTGCGTGTGTTCTCAGTTTATCGGTATTTTCAGATATTTATATAATAAAATTCTCAAGAAGAGGTTGCGTAAGTGCAATATTCTTAGAGTTAAAATAACTGATAGTTTTATAATATCATATTTACGAATAGCCAAGTACTAATTAAAGAGATTAGAAAGAACATTTTCTACATGGTCAGAAAATTAACAGAAAAATATAAATAATGGAGACTTGATATCGTAAGGAGTCACAATATCTGATTGTCAGTTGGATCAGTTCTAAAAATACATTTAATCTTAAAACCGTTAGAAGATTTGTATTCTAGACATCCTATAGTCACCGAAATTTAAGTGCAATCGCTAAATTGAACAATCGTAACAAATAAGTGAGTTTCTGCTGGATCCATGTGAGAATTCCGGGTAACAAACGCGCTAAAGATGCATGTAATCAACCGTCTTTCACCACTCGTGTTACTACTGACGATTTTATTAATTCGGTTAAACACATTCTTCAAGAAAAGCGGCAAGGCGACTGGACTGCTACAGAAAATAATAAACTCCGACGCATCAAGGATGTGCTTCCAAGGAACTCTTCATGCAGGATAACCGTCTTGAGGAAGCTATTATTTGCCGTTTACGAGTAGGACACACAAACCTTACTCGTGAACACCTAATGAATCACACCGATGCGCCGTTTGTGTACGGTGTGACTGCCAACTAATGATAGACCATATCCTTGTGAACTGTGTTTGATTGCATTACGTCGTAAATTTACCTAAATTAGGAACTAACATCCAAGATATTCTAGGAAATAATATGATTCTATCGAATATCTTGTTTCTTATGGATGTGCATCATTATTCGACTTAAATAATAATTGTAATATTTTTTTTTGTAATAGAGATAACAAAAAACAGATAGATATAATAGATTACAGGTAACAGAAATCAGTTATAAAGATAACTGATAGATACATAAACTTTTTTATAATATAGGTTATGTTTGTTCCGGACGATGACAACGCGTAAGCGTTTTTCGCCCTCCCAATAAAGAAGAAAAACATATTTAAATATTTACTTAATTGTCTTTTACTTTTACATTAAGTATATTGCCACTGTACGTTTATTATAAAAAGGGAATTCTGCACGTAGAATAATTCTTTTAATAATATAAAGAACAAGAAAGAATTTTTTTTTTAAATTTACGCTTTCAAAAATATTTTATTATGTTTTACCATTTTTATAGATAATTCTTTTAGAATAAAGAAATTTATTTAAATTAATATTTTAATAAGATTATTGAATTAATATTTCAGAAACGGCAAAGATGATATGAACCCTTCAATGACATTTATTTAAATTTTTTTATTTAATTTTTATACTAAGAACATGAAAATTTCTGCTAACCATTTCTTGTAACATTAGTTTGTTGATAGTTTGTCTGAAAAAATAAAACACAGAATTATCAATGTATAAAAGTAATGGGAAATAAAAAAATAAATAAAATTTTATTTTTTTAATAAATATAAATTTTATTGACGAAAAAAAAAAAAAAAACAAAATCCCTTTCTCTGAAAAATAAGTTTACAATATAGTGAATACTTTTGTGTTTTATTAGTTTATATAGATAAGTCTTTACGAATTATGACCAATCATTTTTATATTCTGGTCCTTAGTAATACAAATGTTATATAGTTTTGTACTTTAGGCAGTTTTTATATAGCTCTGATCGTTATTTTACTTTTAGATACCGAAATACAGTGTGACGAAACTTTAACGAAGATAGTTAACATAACATAGTGTTACATAATAATATTTTACGTTGCTCTTTTCCCCAGAAATGTGGTTATATGAAAGACACATTCATACACACACCTAAACACAAACACGAACATACACACGACTCGTTTGATCTTGACTTCGTACGATAGTTCTTCTTCTTCTTTTACTTCTTGTTCATTATATTTCACGGTTCGAGATAGTAGATTTACAACCCACCATCCATCCGGTGAAAAGTGACCTTCAATTTAAAATCTACGTCTTCTAAGAATCTTATGTTGTTTAAATCTTAAAAATTTCAATAATTATAAATTACTTAAAACTAAATTACATTAAACTAATAACTAATTACGCAATAAAAGTCGACCGTTAATTATCAGATATGAGTACTCTCACTTTACTACACATTTGCATTTTATATAAAATTAAAGTGTTATAAAGCTATTTTTTTTTTTTTTACTGTTATTATAACTATTTAGGCAACTTCAAGAAGAAGAAAACTGATTTAATTGAAATCTGAAAGAATTATCTATACTTTGAATTAAAATATTTAATTATTTATAAAAATATTCCTTTCACTGACTTATTGCTTATTATTTTTATTTTTCTCTAAGGTTAAGAGCTTCATACATACATTTGTTACGTCAAATCGTATATATGGAACTTCATTACAAACGATATTTTAAAAAATAATTAAAACAATATAAATGATATTAAAAAAAAATTGTATCATTAATTTAATACCTTTTATACTTTGATTTTTTTTTAAAGAATACGTTTTTAATAAACTTTCATATATACACGATCGTATGTGTTATGGCGAAGCAGAGATCTCTACGAAAGACCTAAACTTAGAGAAAATTAAAAAAATATATATTAATAATAACACTAACAAAATTATACTTATCCAAATTTTTTTCTTGATTTAAGTTAGGATTCCTCAGATATATTTTATTTGCAGTATTAACCGATCTCCGTGGTGGAATGGCAGAGTATTTTCCGTTTATTCGGAGGTTCTAGATTCGAATGCCATTTTTTTCATGCATTACAAAAAATTCGTATCGTTATAGTTCATCAGCAGCTGTATACATTTAGTCAATTCCAACCAAAATAAACTGAATATAAAAGAATTAATTGATGTTGAGCAATCTCTTCTTCAAGTGAATTACATTTAACACATCTATTCATAGTTCTGAGCGATTGTAGATATTTATTTCTGTCAATAATAACAACAAAAGAATTAGTTAAATCTTATAAATCCTTAATTTTTTGGATTTGATGCCTTACAATATTACAAAAATAATATTTTTTTTATAAAAATAAAAAATGAGTAAATAAAAGATGAATACCTTACCAAATTTCAGTTCTTAAAAAATGAACCCTGCGTTTATAAAAAGTTATTATATTTAAATCCATTACTCATGAAGAGAATCAGCGGATGACGTCGACGTATTTCTATAAGAGTTATTAAAACTCGTACATATGTATTAATAATACTATAAAAACTTCGTGTTAATTATATTTTATATTTTAATTATGGTTTAAATGTTTTATATACTCCAAAATATTTTTTATTTAATAAGTTATTTTTCATATTTATAAAAAGTTATAATTTATGATCACTTAAAATAATAAACAACGGAAATATAGAAAGAAAAAAAATAATAAATAATTCGGGGAGTGAAAAAAAAAAAAAAAAATAGGAGAGGTTATATAAAAATAACAGAGAATGATGGAAGGAGATGCTAGGATCAATGAATGCCACAGCCGACCTAGCGTAAAAATCAATTGCTGAAAAAATATCAAATTCCCTTTGAAATATTATTTAAATATTTAGGAAACACCAATATTTTTGCAAACGGTAAACAAAGATTATTATATAGAAAAACAATTAGTAAACAAATGTTTCTCTTTCAAATTAAAGAATGACATAGCAAAATGTTCATTGTAACCCTTTGAAAAGTAATTCAGTTGTCATTCTGACAAAGCAGAGTCGTAAAGTTAAAAACTTTACTTTCTTTAAATAATTAGGTTACATTTACTCTTATCTATTGGAACTAAACAAAAATAAATAAACTTAATTATTTTTAAATAGTCATTGTTTTTAAGTAATTTATGCGTTTTATAAATAATAAACATACAATGGGATTGATAATTTCGGTTATGTATGTCGAAAACAACTAAAAGGAATCTTGCACAGAAGGCTATCATTATTATCCATGAAATTTATTTAATGTCTTCACCGTAACCAGAAGTGAAATTGTTTAATTTAATGATGTTCTTGGACAGATCGACTGGATTGGCCGTAATTTCAACTAATCTTCAATTAAATATGCCAGTCCGTACGTTTTATTGTGTGTGTGCGCGCGTGTGTACGTGTGCGCGCGCGCGTATACGAGGCAACACTAGAGGAAGATAAAAGAGATAAAATTGATTGACATGCAGAGTAAATCTGTTTATTATAATTTTTTTTTTTTTCTTTCCGTAGCGGAAGAAAAAGCTCTGCCAGCCGCCGTTCATTATAATAAAGTTAGACATCAAATGGACCATTATTTTCATTACATATTTATATAAGTATAGGAAAAAACTACTAAGGGGAAATATTAAGAAAGCAAACGAATTATAGATAGCTTCATCCTTTATATTAAACTTTTTATGTTATATATTATAAATTATATAAAAAAATAATAATAAAACGGAGAAGGATCAGTCGAAATCGTATTTAAAATTTATTTAATTAATATTTTAAGAATTTCTTTTAAAACCCTGAGTGATGTGGTGAAATATATCTAAAAAATTTCTCAGTTATGCCAAGAAACATGGGTAAACATTTGTTTGCGATTGATCGAATAGTTTTTTGTTTATCCCGAACAAAAAAACACCTTTTCGTCTTTATATAATAGTATATAGATTAATGCAACCATCGTTATTTAATGTAGTACTTAAAGGAAATATCAAGAGTAAAATGACGGAAATATGCGGTGACAAAGCTTAGAATATCATGTAGCAGATAAATGAGATAAGTATGGTAGAGTCTTTCTATCATGGCGCTTTTTCCTCTAATTAAGCCATACATCTACACCCTCCGCAAGCGCCTTGCTAAAACTGATCAGTTATACAAAGTTTAAAGGAATGAAAAATTGCAATAAGCCAGATCAAATAATAATAGATGACAAAACAAATTCACTGTAATGAATATAAAAAATCTATAAATTTTGAAGAAAGTCAACAAATCTGAAGAAAAAAATGAAAACATTTAACCTGGTGATTTATTTAATTGCAATTTCGCCTACATGGTGTAACTTACACAATACTCTGTGAATTTATTTATGAATTTTATGATATCTATTAAATGTTACCTAACGACAATGAAATATATATTGTAAACACATGATGACAAGTAATATTATTTATTTTTTATTTTATTTTATTTTTTTAGTTAAAAGATAACAATAAAAAGGCTAATACATAACAAATAAATAAAAGTAAATTTGCTGATTTTATTATATATATATATATATATTAAGGAACTGATAACCTATGACCCGTAAAATCTAACTTGTTTTTTTTAAATTGTTTGTAATAATAAAGTTTTCCATTTAACCGTTTAGAAATTAATCTCTTAACAATAAATTAATAATAAAACACAATACTGTTAAATAAAAAAAGAAATGAATTAAAAATTACATGAAACAAATTTATATAAAAGGTAAAGAACATTAATTTATATATTATATAAATAATGAAATTTTATTGTATTTTTTAAATTATTCCTTCTTTATGATCAAACACACACCCACACACCCACACTAACACACATAAATACACACAAGTAGATGTGTTTATTATATTTTGGCGCAATTGGTAAATTATGACCCCTTTTAACATAATTTTGACCTTATCGAGTAAATATCTCAAAATTATTAAGTAATTGATCTTAGAGAAAAATTAACTCGTCAGTTTTTCTAATATCAAAAAAATTAATTTTAATTGAAAAAAAAAATCTGTTACGAAAATCAAATGTTTATAAAATCATTTTTATATCTAATTATTGTAAACCTTAAAATATAACAATTCTTTGGTAAATCAATCCATCAATAAATAAATAAATAAAAATCTTTGTATTATTTTGTAAAAGTCTGTTTTTTTTTTTTTTTGTTATGAAAGAGCGGGCATTAACAGCTACGGTGATTAGCCCGGTGTGGAAATTCGTGAAATTGGTCTGAAAATATGCCATGCCTAATCGGGATTCGTACCCGGGACCTCCACAGGAAATACCGAGACGCTACCTACTTAGCAACGGCAGTTGGCTCTCGATTTTCTCATGTCCCAAGATAGTGTATGAATATCATCTTCCAGAATAAATCTTCCATCAACATTTTCTAAAGTTTTCTTACTAACTTCTACTCTATAATATAATCATGTTTTAACTTTTCAATAAGATCTGTTTTCTGTAAAAAATTCCTTCTTTGATTTTTATCTCACACATTGTTTTACTCCTTTTACCTTTACTAACTTTATTTTATTTTTTTCATACTCATTTAAAGCATTACATTTTGCTCTTAATCCTACAATTTCTCTGAAATTTTAATCAATTTCTAATTCATCTTTGAATTTAACAAGAATCTTTTATTTATTTTTGGTAACACATACTCGTAAGAAATATTTTATTTAAATGATACATAAATTTATATTATATATCAATTTTATATACGTTGATTGAGTTGTATGATATTCTAAAGGTCCACCTAATTCATATTTCGTGATTCATGGCATCGTAGGTAAGTGCATTTATACTGTTTGGTGAATTTTTCTTAATCCTGCTTTAAAAAATAAGGAGAGTCTCAAAATAACCTTGCGAATGTTCAGGCCTTCATCAAATACAGTGCGTTCGGAAAGTTGCTGTGCAGTATGCCTTGGAATTATGTGGTGCGTTCTGTTCTTTCGGCGTTAGGTTGGTTGCTCAATAATAAACCAAGACGTCAGTTGTTGAGTTGTGATTTAACGTGCTTCGTTTCATTTCGTTTATCGGAACCAATAATTGCGAGAAACGTACAGTTCTTTCGTTAGAGTTCATTTTCCTCATTGAGCACGTCTTTTGTGAAGGTTACAAGTGTACTGATTTAGTGAAGCACTAGTTTTCTGATAGTTTTCAAATATTCCTGTTCCTTACGGTATTGAAGACTTTGATCGAAGTGGAAGACTATCTAAACTAAACGAACAGATGTTGCTTGATATTTCGGATGATATGGCCGAAAGTCCATCAAAATTAATGCGTAAGTTAGCACAACAGCAAGATATCGGATGTTCTACCGTTCATAAAGCTGCAATAAAAGAACTGAAATTTTTCCCTTTCAAAATAATGTGTGTGTTGCAGAACTGTTGGGATCATGCCAAAAGACTAAATTACTGTCAATGGTTTAATCGTTTTATTAACCAAAATATCGTAGGTATACTCGACATTACATTTTTTTATAGATAAAGCGTGTGGTTTCATCTGGGAGAGTATAGTAATTCACAAAATACACGACTGTGGTTGACAACTAAGCCCCATGAATTACCCGAACAATCTTTACACGAAGCGAAAATTGGAGTTTGGTTCGGTGTGAGTAGAACGCACATTATGAGCCACCGGGTTGGTCTAGTGGTTAACGCCGTATTCCCAAATCAGCTGATTTGGAAGTCGAGAGTTACAGCGTTCAAGTCCTAGTAAAGCCAGTTATTTTTACACGGATTTGAATACTAGATCGTGGATACCAGTGATCTTTGGTGGTTGGGTTTCAATTAACCACACATCTCAGGAATGGTCGAACTGAGAATGTACAAGACTACACTTCATTTACACTCATACATATCATCCTCATTCATCCTCTGAAGAATTATCTAAACGGTAGTTACCGGAGGCTAAACAGGAAAGAAAGAAGAACGCACATTATGGAACCAATTGTTTTTGAAAATACAGTTTACAGTGATCATTATTGGGCTGCTTTAAAAAACTTCATTAGTCAGTTTACAGAAGTGGAAATCAATCACCGCTGGTTCCAACAAGATGCCGCCAAAGCTAACCAGTCAATGACTTTTACGAAAATTCTTTAGTCAGTGAATCATTTCGAGGGGTTTGCAAGCTTAAAGCGAAGGCATTGGCTGAGATAATAATTTTTACTGATGTAAATGTCTACCGTGGAATTTGCATTGGTGGCATCTCGACTGAGACCTGGCTGTCGACTGTGAAGTGTAATCAGTCAGATAGCCTAAAGACGATCTCCGGTAAAGCCCCTCAGGACTCGGAATGGAGGGGGTGGTGTGGTGACCGAAATCGCCACAAGGTGGGTGTCTTCCTCTACGGGGTTGGGATGGCCTGCAAGATCGCTCAATCTGACTTCCCCAGATTACTTTCTATGGTGGGGGGGGGGCAGCGAAAGAAGCAGTGTATCGCAACAGAACACGCACGATTAATGAAATAAAAACCGCAATAACAGTATTCATACGACATTCCAGCACATCAGTTGGTAAAAGTATCTGAAAAAAATTGAAACGTGTGTATTTTGTATTAATATTGGAGAAGGTAATTTTCAACCCCTTTTATAAACTATTCCAGTTATTGCAATATCCGTTTCTATAAAATAATTAAATAAAAATAAAAAACGTAATAATTAAAAAATTTCGTAATTGTGCTTCAATAATTCCAGTGCACAACAAATTTCCGAACGCACTGTAGAACGAATTTGATCTTTTTTAAAGAAAGTTACCCTGGTAGACCCAAAATAATCTAATTTCATTCTAATATGCAATATATTACTTCGAAATTCGAAACATATAGTTGGAACACTGAAAATAAAATAACAGTGCATTCCCTCAGATTGCCTTACATTCGGTAGTAACTTCTTTATATCGTTATATTGCATTTCTTTTTGTTTTATTAAAACGTAGGATTCATGTCAAGAATTTATTTTAATTTCGGTATAATTTTAACACTAAGCAGGCCTACCACTAATACTACTTTAAATAAAAATAAAACTAAAAATTAAAAAGAAAAATTAATTAAAGATATTTTTTAAACTGCCATAAAAAGTAAAAAAATACTAATTCATTTTTTTATTTTATTTAGATTTAAATCTAAGCCAAGTTAATGTTTAGTAATTATTTCCACTTAGTAGTTGTTTCTAAATTAGTACCGACTTCTGAAAAATAAGTTAAATGAAAAAGTAAAAATTTCAATACTTTTTAAAGTCTGTTTTTTCACGGTTAAGCCAACCAACAATGGACTATGCTAATATCATTTTTTCTGGTTTCTTTTCCTTTTTTCGCAATATATTTTCATTGTTTCCGCGTGTTTAATCTTTTTATTTTCTGACCATTTCACTTTGGTCTAATATTTTATTTTCCTCACCGTTACAGACTTTTGAAATTCTTGTATTTGTTATCTGAATGGTTTTTCTATCTTTCAGTTCCTGTTTTTCGATCTCTAGGTTCTATAAGTTTTTCTTTATGTTTTGTAGAAACCCATAGTTGCTCTTTTATTCCCGAAGTTTTATAAATATTTGTTTTATTAGTCTGATAAATATTAATCTTTGTTAAAGTCAATTATATTTATATTAATTTTATTATATTTAATGTTTTATATTTACTTAACATTTTATAGGGAAGTCCTATAACAAATAAAAATATAAATTAAAATAAAAATAATGATAAGAAATCCAGAGTAAGAAATTTAGGACTTGATAAAATCAATGAAAAAAACCCCGTAAATTAACTATTATCAAGTAGGAGCTCAATTAACGTAAAAGAAGAGATAAAAATTAAAAATTAAAAAACATGACTGCCAGAAAAAACATTGCTCTTTAATACAGGATAATTTTACTAATATAGGATAATTAAAGAGCGTTTGGGTGATAATTTTGTACATAGTATAATTTTTTTATTTTTAATTTATATGAACATATATATTCATACATATTTATATAGCCTATGACACTCCCGTAACGTAAGGATTCCAACGCGAAGTCATATATCTAAATTGGTTCAGCCGTTGAACTGCTACGGCGGAACAAACATACGGTATATACAAACACCCTAAATACATTACACTCCTTTTTGGGTAGTCGTGAAATAAATTATTAGACTATAAACCACAGTGAGTATTTTTTTAAATAAATTTAAAATATTTTAACTTTTCAAATATCTAAATTTATTGTACTAAAAACAGCTATTTTTAATTTTTAGAAATTAATAATACTTTAAGTTTGTAATTAATAAAAGTTGATTTTTTTTCATACACGTTTTGATAATAAAATTTACACCTTTATTTAACAAAGTTACTGTACTTAAGCCTAAAAAAATGTTTTTTGTTACCGAATTTTTCTGTTTTATATTAGATAACATAAAACTATGGAAAATACAGTTGTGTTTTATTCGATTTTTCAGGTCAAAAGACAAAAAAAAAACCATCAAGTTTACCCATAATATGCTGAAATTTCACGGGGGAACTGAAATCCGCGCTATGCTATGAAAATGTTTCGCTAGCCGTAACTCTATAACAAAGCTCTTCCGAAAATATGTTTGTATAGACTTATTTTCCTTATTATACATATATAAACTCTATATACATTACATTTCTTTTTGGGCAATCATATAAAAAATAGGTATACATTTTATTAATTTTTCAAAATCGTTCGAATATTGGAGTAATATCAAACCATCTATTATTACATTATAATCATACAGTAAAGGTAACAAAATATATTTAAATCGTTTACGTAGATATCATTTCCAGTTCAAAACAAAACTTCCCCAACGAAATAAAAAAAATAATAATTATAAAAGTCTGTAAAATTTTAATAAATAAGACCTATACAAAGGAAAAATCTGTATAAATGAAATTAATACCTTTTTGTCTTTTTAAAATCAGTTACGTAAAAGCGGCGATAAAATTTTTTTTAAGCGCATTTCCGTAAAGGTTTATATTATAATTTATGTATACGATTAAGTGTGTATGTGTGTGATTGGTTACCAACTTTAAAATAAAATACATAATTTGAATAAAAATATAATTATTTGTTTAATTTAAACAGTTATTTTTTGGCAAGTGAAGAAATAAATAAAATATCTTAATCCTAAGTTAATGCATAACTGTATATAAAGTATGATAATTATTCGTTTGGAATACCAGTTTATATATTTATTACATGTACGAATACATATGTAAAGTAAATAAATAAAATAATATTGGTGTATAAATACTATATACAACTTATAAAATTATTGCCATAAGCTATCGAGTAATAGTCACAGCTCAGCTTCTGACATTTTTGTATGATGGAGGCCATGTACCCACCACGGTGATGGGTTCACGATTCTATACATAGGTCAAATTTATTCACGATTTTATTTCACCGAAAGGTCGGCCACATCTAACAATTTTATAAATGTACATATTCTGGTTGATTATTACTACTCATTTTTATGATTATTTGATGAGATATTTTTATATACCGGTAATAGTGATGTTTTACGTCAATGTTTTCTTTACTTATTACTCTTTATATAACTGTATTAGTAGTATGTTAAATTTATGATGTGTACCAAAACAAAAAAAAGATTACAAATCGTTAATAAAAAAAGTTATAGATCTGCTATAAGAATAGTTATAAGATCTGTTATAAGAATCTAAAATTCTGTTATAAGAATTCTAAAAGAAGAGACAGACTTATAGACCACATATTAAGGGCATCCTGGAATAGTCGCTTTGATATTGAAGGAACAGGTAGATGGGAAACATTGTGCAGGCAGGCGACGTTTGGAATATGTAAAACAAATAGTTAGGGATGTAGGACGTAGGGGGTATACCGAAATGAAACGAGTAGAACTAAGTAGGAAATCTTGGAGAGCTGCATCAGACCAGTCAAATGACTGGTCTGATGCAGCTCTCCAAGATAAAAAAATAGATCAAAAAAATAGATCTGAAAAAAAAGGATAATTATATTTTACCGACAGTAAAGCTGTATTTTGTAAAACCAATCAATCAATGGGCTGTACAAATGAAGAAATATTTATTTTTATTAAGCATGGCCCGTTGGTATTAATATATAATTTTTGTAATAAAAATATATATAGAATTTTTATAAAAATTCAATTTAGTATAATTAATAATATGTAAAACAAATAATTATAATGTATAACATATCATTGTTCCTGAGGATGGATTAATAATCCGAAAGCGCTCGAACATTACTCGTATTAAAGATTGTTGCTAAAAGGAAACTATAATATAAATAATGAAATATTTATTATATTACAGTTTTATATAGAAAAAGTAAGTTAAAATCAAATTTTTTATTGAATATTATCTAAATAAAAAA